>NW_013668843.1:17202-19172 GCF_000517525.1 Limulus polyphemus
CTATCGTTAGGTAAAGGAGTAGCCCATGAGTTGGCGGTGGGTGGTGATGACTAGCTGCCTTCCCTCTAGTCTTACACTGACTAAATTAGGGACGGCTAGCGCAGATAGCCCTCGTATAGCTTTGCGCGAAATCCAAAACAAACAAACAAATACTCTTCCGAAAACTCTTTATTTCATCTCCTTGTGTTAACTGACATATTAATTAAGGAAAATGGTACTCATTTTCTTGGAATCAATCTTTAGCCGAAAGCTGTTGTAAAACTTGTCATGCAAGCGAATCTCGGAAGGATACAAGAATTTAATGAGTATAATTACACATCAACACATTTTTTATCATGGCGAGGAATCTGTTTAATAAGGCTACACCACAGTTGTTGTTGTTTGCAATTAAGCACAAAGCTACACAATGGGCTATCTGTGCTCTGCCCACCACGGGTATCGAAACCCGGATTCTAGCGTTATGAGTCCGCAGACATACCGCTGTGCCACCTGGGGGCACACCACAGTTAGTAAAGAAACAATGTTAAATATCAACATGTATTATTACTACTCGGTATCTCTATATTTTAGAGGTTGTTTTTTTTTTTTTTTACACTTGAAGTGTAAAGTTGCGACACCTACAGGACGCTTCTTTTTTGTTTTTACACGTTAGCAGAAGCGGTTTGTTGATTCTGTCGAACATCGTTTTGCTTATATTATATGTTGTTATTCTTCGTATTACAAAATGGACACAAAGCTGAAGTGATTAAAACATTTTTACTAAATAAATCATTGCGTTTTGATTGTTTACGTTAGTGGAAGCTTGAAAGAATGATTATTATAAGATTACTCCCGAAGAATATTTTAAATCCTGGTAAAAACTTTCAAACTTTTTTCAAGTATGATGACTAGATTGGTGGACAGATAGATAGATTTCTAATAAAGAGACGACCAGGTGGTTAGGGGGCGCTCGACTCGCAATCTGAGGGTCGTCGGTTCGAATCCCTGTCCCACCAAACATGCTCGCCCTTTCAGTCGTGGGGGCGTTATAATGTGACGGTCAATCGCACTATTCGTTGGTAATAAGAGTAGCCCAAGAGTTGGCGGTGGGTGGTGATGACTAGCTGCCTTCCCTCTAGTCTTACACTGCTAAATTAGGGACGGCTAGCGCAGATAGCCCTCGTGTAGCTTCGCGTGAAATTCAAAAACAAACAATAAAGAGACAATTTGTATTTAGAAAGATAATCATGCAAGATGAATTCGTTCAATTCGATTATTAGAGCATACGTTTGTTTATCCCAGATATAGCACTATTAACATACGTGCAAGAGTACTCAAGTTTTACAATACTGTGTTTAGTTTCCAAAAGCGTATTAAGAAGAGCCTGGAATCACTAACTCGAAATTTATTGGGCTCAAAATAAGACGTGGAAGTGGTATTCATGGTAATAACGATGGCACACTACTGCCGTCTGGAGTTGTAATACAGAACTAGTACTAGACATTGATTGCAAAGTAACAACAGTTTACTACCAAAAGTCTCCAGTTATAACTTGTGAGTTGATTAAGAAGACGTGGAAGTGGTATTCATGGTAATAACGATGGCACACTACTGCCGTCTGGAATTGTAATACAGAACTAGTACCAGTCATTGATTGCAAAGTAACAACAGTTTACTACCAAAAGTCTCCAGGTATAACTTGTGAGTTGATTAAGAAGATCAATGAATTAGAATATACCCAGATAATGCAGCTTATATCCTACTACATCAACAGTTCATCCAGCTTTACGCATGAGGTACTGAATGTAAACAACTGAACTAAGCATGTGAGCATGCCGAAAGGATATGGGCCAGTGGAGCTCTGTGTTGTTCCAACACAGGAATACAGGTTCTGTATATAGAACCTACCACAATAAGTGATATATCAGGAGTATAGGTTCTGTCTATAGGACCTACCATAATATGTTGTATATCAGGAGTATAGGTTCTGT
>NW_013668843.1:19868-25984 GCF_000517525.1 Limulus polyphemus
CTATTTAATGTTTTTTTCCACGCGCACCAAATAGCAAAATGAACGTAGCCAAGGCACATATACCAGCCACCTCGACGAGAGATGACACATGGTTTATATTAGAATGCTCCCCAGTGGTTCAGCAGCAAGTCTGGGGGATTACGACGCTAAGAACTGGGTTTTCATACCCACAGCGGGTATAGAACACTTATAGCCAGCCCCTTGTGTAGCTTTGTGCTTAGCAGCAAACAAAAAACGTATAACAGAATTATTACAAAAAAGACCCCCCCCCCCCCCAATATCTTTCTGGTATTATAGCAAGTGGTTACACAGCATGACAATCGACATTCTTGGTACACGTGACAGTGGAGGTTGGTAATTACTTATGTACATATGCAGTTTTTTGTATGAATTACACGGAAGTTAGTTTATAAATCGAGAGATAGTGTTTAGTTTGAACAGTCTTTGCATGAAGTTTTATTTAGTTTTTCTTATGTTATAGTATCCCTTGCTAGGCGTTAACTTTGGAGCCTATGGTGCTTAAATTCGGGGTTCTATCTCCGCAACGAACACGTGGCAGATAGTTGCTTATTCTATTGCTTGCCCTCAGTGGCATAGCGGTATGTCTGCGTACTTACAACGATAGAAACCGGGTTTCGATAGCCCTGATGGGCAGAGCACAGATTGTCCATTGTTTAGCTTTGTGCTTAACTTTAAACAAACAAATTCTATTGCTTTGCGCTACGGCTAAACCTTATATAATGTTTTATTTACCAGTTTTAAGCCTGGACTTTGATTTAAAGTGTTCTGTTAAATTATCACTGTGTGAAAGATAAACTTTATTCAAAAACAAAAGAGCGACCATTTTTTTGCTGCAAAAAATGGTTGATTACAACGTCAAAAAACAAAACAAAAAACAACAACATGCAATCAATTTGGCTAAAACGCAGGAGCGGAACAACGATCTCACTGAGGTTATGGCCGGACGGTGGCGCGCTAGTCATTCCCTTGGCAACACGATCTGCACGAGACAGTGTTATTCGTGTTTAACGTGGGATACCAAGTTTCGTAGTGTAGTTTTGTATAGCTCTAGCTGGTGTAAAACTTGAAGAAGAAGAAAAGTGGACGGAAATATAAACCTATAGCTGTACTCGGCATGGTAGGCTCGCTGGCATTACGCTTGTTATTAGTTAATACCTAAACGTTTCTGTTTGTACAAGATACGTAGGAGTATTAGAGACTGCCCGCCTGCTCATCAAAAAGTATTCAGTGTTGATGTAACGGGTTAGGCTGATGGTTAGAAGTCGGTCCAGGGGTCGTATTAAGGAACTTACAGATCGTATTGAAAGAAACTTACTAACAGAAGCGATTATAAAACATAGGGACTCAGATTCTGCCAGTGTCCGTCTACAATGACCAGCACAGTGATTATTCTTCTAGTCATTATCTTGACCAGTTCGTATCACGCGAGATGCATGGTCACCTACCTGGCTTCTGACATGTAAGTACAAACGCATGAAATGTATTTTGTAAAATAAATAACTTTTTATTTAAAATTTTTCTCGCCCTCATAATTTTGGTCTTTAATTTCAAAATGCAAGTTAAAAAAAAAAGATGAATTTTTCCACAAAGTGCAAAATAATTCTTATAGATTGCACAATCTGAACTCCCATTTAAGGATCGTTTGGCCGAAACGTTGACCACCAAATTAATTTTCCCTTAAAACAATTTTAACTATATCTTTATATTTTGTTCACTCTATAGCCTAAATGCTTATTTGAGGCCCGGCATGGCCAGGTGGTTAGGGCGCTCGACTCGCAATCTACGGGTCGCGGGTTCGAATCCCCGTTACACCAAACATGCTCGCCCTTTCAGCTGTGGGGGCGTTATAATGTGACGGTCAAGCCCACTATTCGTTGGTAAAAGAGTAGCCCAAGAGTTGGCGGTGGGTGGTGATGACTAGCTGCCTTCCCTCTAGTTTTACATTGCTAAATTAGGGACGGCTAGCGCAGATAGCCCTCATGTTGCTTTGCGCGAAATTCATAACAGACAAATAAATGCTTATTTGATATTCGTTTTAGTGGTGTACTAAACAGATTTTAAAACGCCAAGTTAAAGCGATAATAATACTATATATATATATATATATACACACGTCATTTATATATGTGTATTTAACGTTGCTCGAATTCTATCGACTTCCGTTAGTCTTTTTCATTTAGTTTCTTGGAAAAACGTGACGGCTTAGATATATAGATTGCAGTTTAATTGGCCTAGGTCAGGGTTGAAGGTCAGCTTTCAAGGTCGGAACTTTTGGAGCATGTGATGTTACAAATCTGCCTATAACGACTCCACAGGTTAATCGAGTGTCTGTATTCTATGTTTTTGTAAGGGGTTGAAGTGTTTAAATTGCTGGAATGCTGAAAAACTTTTGAACTCGTAACACGATACACTAGCGTGTACTTGTTTTAAATAAAGGATTCAGAATGCAGTTCAAAACGTTTTATCTTAGGCAGTAGATATACAAGACTCTTTCTTCAATCCTTCTGACAAATTAACGAATTGGCACGTTTAAGATTTAGTCAAGAGCTCAGAGAAATAGCTGTAAGGAAACCAGACAAAGATTTAGAATTAATACAACCGCTGTTATTATCAACACTTGTGGAATAATATCCTCAACCACGAGTCGTGACAGTTAGGGTTATTCTATTTCATTTACGGTTACATTTAACACAGAGCTTTTATATCGGCTGTTGTTTGACATAGCCCATCCAAAGTGTAATCGTGCATATTTATCATCAGATTACTAATATAATATAGAGATTACAAGAATGGTTGTTGGCACAGTATAATGCGTAATAGTTATGTTTCTGATTAGGCTTAGCGTAGAAACAGAGGTTTCTGGGATTGATGCGATATTTCTGTTGTTTCTGTCCATTCTTCTCTCGTTCCTGTTTAGTCGTTATCTTTTAATTCTGTGTTGTTGTTGGTTGTTTTTTTTAATTATTCTTTACATTAGTGTTTCTTTTGTTAGGAATATGAATATATTGTAGTTTAATCGATAGTCCCCCCCCCCCCCAGTGGCACAGCGGTATGTCTGCGGACTTACGACGCTAGAAACCGGGTTTCGATACCCGTGGTGGGCAGAGCATAGATAGCCCATTGTGTAGCTTTGTGCTTAATTTCAAACAAACAAACAGTTTGAATCTATATGTCAATCGGTAAATGTTTAAGAAGATAAGTTTAAAGACACATTTCGCGTGGCGTATCTTTGTAAATTGATAGTTAATCTTCTATATCTGCGTTGTTACAGACGGTTGCTGTATCTATCAGATTGGCAAGAAAGTTGCAAAAAATAGTAACACGCATATTTTATGCAATTTGAGACTGCCCATATTCACACACATACACTTCAGGTTTAAGTGGCTGTCTGTCTGCTTCCAACTTTGGAGCCAGTTTTTAAACAAAAATATTTGAACTACACTAGTAGCCCGCAGAGAGCCAGACCAAAGATTAAGTAAAACATGATTTCAATATAAAAGTTTAAAAAATTGTTGTAATTCATGACTTGTTGAGTGTCTTCTTTCTAGGGTGTATTTTGTTCATCTTTATTATGATGAATAAGCTGTTGTACAGGTTTACAAGAAACGGACCCGTAAGAAAGCGACAAAAATACGTTCTACCATTGGACAAAGTCAGAAACTCGGAATGATCAAAGTTCAATAGTGATTGTGGTTTTGACGATAGCTCGGACCGATATCTTTAGGACGTCACTGAAAAATTGAGAAATATGTGCGAAAGCAAAATATATATATATATATAAAGTTTCACCTACATATTTTGTTTTGAACTTTCTAAGAAGTTTCACTAATTGTCGGAATAAACTATCAGTTACTAAGCAAACAACAGAGGAATTCTGCTACTGTTACTATCTTAAAATAAGTACATCGAACAGAACAGTTAGAGTATAATCCAAATCTGTAATGAGATTTCTATGACAAGGTAAAAACCATTGTAACAAATTAATGAGAATCACCCTCCAGTTCATTGTTAATTCAATCAGGCACTCGATGATCAGTGTGGTTATATAAAATGCACGAGGTTGATCATTCAGCCTATATTGTGTAGTTGTCACACTTGTTACTTTTACGTGGATTACAACATTTAAAATATATAGTACTTTATACCATGGTTTATGAATGATATATAGTACTTTATACCATGGTTTATGAATGATATATAGTACTGCACCTCATTGGATATCTGGCATACAGACCCTTATGTAAAGTTTGTTGTTTTCTACACATTGGTAAGGCATCCAGATGAGATTGTGAACACCTGATTTAATCAGCCTCAATTCAGGTAGGCTTTGGCTACAGTGAAACAGAATCAACATACAGCAGTTGTCTGCTCATGTTGTCAATGGTGAGTTGCCTTGTCCAGGTTTATAAATGGGTCCAGATTATGTTAACAATACTTTGAGACTCCCGTTCCTAAATTGAAACAGCCTAATATGATTATCAGGCTTACATTCGGCCACTACATCTCCACAAGAATGAAACATCCCAATGTCTTCTCCTAAGTCTACCATGGTTTATGAATCTTATATAGTACTTTATACCATGGTTTATGAATGATATATAGTACTTTATACCATGGTTTATGAATGATATATAGTACTTTATACCATGATTTATGAATGATGGCATCCAGATGAGGTTGTGAACGAATAACCAATGTGTAGATAACAACAGACTTTACATAAGGGTTTGTATGCCAGATATCCAATGAGGTGCGTTCGTTCACAACCTCATCTGGATGCCTTACCAATGTGTAGATAACAACAAACTTCACATAACGGGTCTGAATGCCAGATATCCAATGAGGTGCGCTTCGTTCACAACCTCATCTGGATGCCTTACCAATGTGTAGATAACAACAAACTTCTCAAAGCGGGTTTCTATTCCAGATATCTAATGATGCGCACTTTGCTCACAGTGAGACAAAAAACAAATAAACAAAATCAGCTGGTTTGAAGTAGTGCCAAGATCATCACGTCCAGTGCAACAAATGATAAGTGAAACAATATAGTCAGATAACAGGTTAAGTATTGGAGGATGTACCAACATATACAGGGACTACATCCTAATATCCTTTTTGATGGCATTGCTGATGTAATTAGCTCTGACTTCAGCCCAATTTATGACATGACTCGTCCCCACTGTGTTAAATTGATCGACAAGTTCCTTGAAGGATAGAAAGAGGACTCAGTGACGTGGCCTGGACACATAATGAACTCCAGTCCCATCAAGGATACTCTTACGAAGTAGATTACCTTGTGTCAGATGATTATAAACTACAGATGCTTCGGAAACAGTTAGTTTAGAGATTATAATTATTCTTCAGTGGTTTGTGCATTGTAATATCGTGCTTTAATTAGCTCACCTGAGAGTTTTACAAGCCTCTAATAACATGTTATTAGTTCAGAGAGCTCTATTTTTACATTATTATAAAGAGTTATGGAAAAGTAAATAAACTTCAGATATGGGATTGCTCCCCCTCTATTGTATGAAAATGAGCTGCCCGAGTAGTCATGTGCTGGACGTTCACTGTGTGATAGGTTGTCATGCAACGGTTAGACAGTGTCACACCAGCCTATTGTCTGGAAAAGTACAGGTAGTCATACTATTCCCAGCAGGAGGGTGGTGAATGCACTCAAGGCCTAAGGTACAGAAATGCAACATGAAAAATGTATAGAAGGTTTGGCTGGTGAAGGCTACTCCATGAAACTGTTTCGATATGAGCTGTAATGGAGATTCTGAAGCGAGTACGTGAAACTACTACTCTTGATAATCGTATTGGTCGAAGCAGAAAGTCCATACTCTCCAAGCGAGATGTCGAGTGAACCAGGATATCCATATTCTGTAGTACACGACAATTTAGCAGAGATCTTACCAATGACCTAGCTGTAAGTATAGATATGAATGTTACTTCCAGAATAGTAAGTTACACATTAGCACAGAGATGACTCAATGGATATGTACCTCAAACAGTGCTGCTAAGCAGAGAAAACCAAACTCAAATGACGAAATGGGATGATCAAAGCTGGAGGAGGCTGCTTTTTCCAGATAAACTCA
>NW_013668843.1:26871-30586 GCF_000517525.1 Limulus polyphemus
TGCTACAAGTAACTGCAACAACACCTTCCGTTGGCGAGCTGTTGTTGCGACCCTATGCTCCACTGGGAGTTTAAAGGGGGGGGGGGAATCTTGGCCGGCAGAAAGTCCCAATACGAATATAATTAAGGCTTAAGGCTGTATATGCTTAAATGGAAACTGAAAAAGACAAGTAGTAACCAGACAACGACTGAACTTTCGCTATGAACACAGGGCATTTGGAACAATATTTCACGAGCATGTATTGGTTAAGTTATGGCAGCATGAAAACAAGATGTTCTGCTCTGTTTAAAGGAAATACAAAATACTAATGTATTGCACAACTTATTCACTTTTCTTTTCTCTAACAATGTATTCTACTGATGATATATTGATTATTGGCCCCCAGTTTGCTGACTTACAACAGTAGAAACCGGGTTTCGATTCTCGTGGTGGGCAGAGCAAAAATAGCCCAATGTGTAGCTTTGCGCTTAACTACTAACCAACCAACCAAATTGTCTATTTAATTGCAGTTACTCATTTTGTGTGATTTTATATGTTATTAATAATATTTTCCAATTGAAGGAAACGAAGAGTGTATTTATCTATTTTCGTCCAATCCAGGTCTGTTATAGTGTGTCGTCGCCTATGCTTTCCTTTATTATACCCGATACCAGTGGCAGATCCAGAGTTAGTGTTTGGGGGGAGGGGAGAGGGCAAAGTTTCGGAGAGATGATGCCAACGTGAGCATTTACGGAATGGGGGTCCAGGGAGGACGCCCCGGAAGCTTTGCGCTTTTGTGTCATCTGGAATAGAGAAATACACCTAAAAATGACTCGAAAATCATCTGGTAAACTTTCAAGAGGGGGGGGGGGTTCGAAGATATACTTCATATTGCAAAAAATCACACTAACAAACCCTCTGTTTGTGGGCTAAACTGATCATGACATTTTTTTTTTTTTACTTTCGTTTGGAGGGACCATGATTCCCTTTGGGCCCCCTTGGATCCGCCAGTGTCCAATACTCTGTATAAAATGTGAACTAATTTCACGTGATTACATTAACTGTTTGGTCCAGTTTTGTTGTTTTTATATCACAATCCGCTAATGGTCTTGCGGACACTAATGTTGATTTTCTTTCAAAACACTTATTATCATAATGTCTGATAATTATTTTAGATCTTCTCTGGAGTATGTTCTTGTTAAATATTGAGTGCTAAGAACCTATCAAAGATAGTGATGATTACAATTAATGTACCATCATTGAATATCATCTTCATTGTCAGTGATCTTGATGTTACAGTTAATGAGTGTTTTGTACATCTCCCAGTAATATGGTAAACATAAAGTCGTTCATGATCAGTCTATTAGATCCAGTGTGATCCCGATGTTACAGTTAATACGTTTCTGTACATATCCCAGTAATTATTTAAATATTAAAAAAACTGCTTCTTGCGAAAATAATAAGTGATAAATAATAATAATAAAAAAATAATTGTAAAAGTTTAATTCATCCATTTTATATTTAACATGCATTCCCAAGAACGATTTTATCGTCAGTAAAGCTTGTTTAAGCTAGAGGCAAATTTATATACTGATGGAAAACTGTGTTGTCATTAGTTTTGTTAGCCGTGCTAAGTAGGTCCTTTTCTTAGACACATCTGGAGAAGAAAATATATGCGCAATGACGTTTGAAGATAGCTTAGTAAGTTTTACGTTTCGATAGGCATGGATGGTAAGTCGTTTTTTGTTTGAATTCTTTCTTGGTCGATCAACAAGACTAAGTAATTTACAAGGCGCCAGTCTTTGAAAAAACAAAAATATGTTATATTAGTTTCATGGAAGTGGCTACCTTTCTCCCACAACTCGTATCGATTTCCTCTCTAATTCTTCTTCTTCCGATTATACACGGTTTTGGCTTTCAGTTATATCTGAGCTAGAACCGAATGAGAAAGAGTGAAGCGAAGTTTTCTCTTTAATCTATAACACCTCCCAACGAGTACGTAAATAAGACGACACAGAAACCATTCAAGTATCGAGACTTACTACGTACGTTACGTAAAGGCATCGTCTCATATCTAGTTTTACACAGATGGTCTGGACTGTGTTACTGGTTTCTTCTGATTTCGTTTACTTTACAAAATGATCGACATTAAAAGCTACAGTAGCGAGTGTGAAACACCTCTTCACGAGTGACTAATTACACATAGTGTTGAAGTTATACTTTTTCTAGAGCTGCCTTCCCAAATGTTTAGTAAAAGAAGATCTCAATAAAAAATACTATATAATAGGAAACCTAGAGTAAATATTACATGACTAAAAGCATTATAGAATGACATTCCATATAAGAAATATACCAATCTGTCACGCGTTCATACTCTGGATTCAATTAAAATTGCAAAGAATCCCGCGGTAATAAACGAGTATCTGTATAAATATATTAATACTGTCTGTTGTATGTCCATGTAACTACTTCGCAGAGTGTGGATGGATCTTTACCAAAATTGGTGTAGAAGCTCATTAGGTCCATGCAGCGGTACATACAAATTTTCAGTTTTGCGTTTTGCATAGGCGTTGTCTGTGTTTTTTACCATTACTTCACCCCCTGTAGATGGATCTTCACCAAATTTGGTATGAAGGGTCATTGGGTCCATGGGGAGATACGTACAAACTTGCGGTTTCCCATTTTGTGTTTTGCAGTTTTATGGACGTTTTTTGCAATTACATATAAGGGAAGCAAGATAACTTTTCATTAATCATGAATTTACATAACTTCCGTCCAGGGAACGGGTACTCCAGCTAGTTATAAAATAATTTTAACCAAATTTTTAACTATATGCAGAGTAAGTCGGATTTACAGTGAAAAGGAAATGCTTTATGTATGTTTTCATCTACATATAATGATATATTTTAAAGACAACAGTTTAATGGAAGTGCATGATCAGCTTATGGATATTGAAAGCCATATTTAAGTTTAGTAAATTTTGACAGACACAGCCAGTCCTGGTTGATTTTTTAATTTTATTATTATTTCGTGAAACAATAAAACAAATTATGACAGACACAACCAGTCCTGGTTGATTGTTTAGTTTTATAATTATTTCGTGAAACAATAAAACAAATTATGACAGACACAACCAGTCCTGGTTGATTGTTTAGTTTTGTAATGGTTTCATGAGCCCAAAAAATAACTCGTTACAGATACAACCACTCCTGGTTGATTTTTTAGTTTTATAATGGATTCATGAACCAAGCCCCCAGTGGCACAGTGGTATGTCTGCGGACTTACAACACTAGAATCCGGGTTTGATACCCGTGGTGGGCAGAGCACAGATAGCCCATTATGTAGCTTTGTGCTTAATTACAAACAAACAATCATGAACCAAAAAAAAAACTCATTACAGACAAATTCAGTTCTGGTTGATTGTTTAGTTTTATAATTATTTCATGAGCCAAAAAATAACTCGTTACAGATACAACCAGTCCTGGTTGATTTTTTAGTTTTATAATTATTTCATGAAACAACAAAACGAATTGTGACAGACACAACCAGTCCTGATTGATTTTTTAGTTTTATAATTATTTCATGAAACAACAAAACAAATTGTGACAGACACAACCAGTCCTGATTGATTGTTTAGTTTTATAATTATTTCATGAAACAACAAAACAAATTGTGACAGACGCAACCAGTCCTGGTTGATTGTTTAGTTTTGTAATGGTTTCATGAGCCAAAAAAA
>NW_013668843.1:31007-33637 GCF_000517525.1 Limulus polyphemus
CAGACACAACTAGTCCTGGTTGATTGTTTAGTTTTATAATTATTTCGTGAAACAACAAAACAAATTGTGACAGACACAACTAGTCCTGGTTGATTGTTTAGTTTTATAATTATTTCGTGAAACAACAAAACAAATTGTGACAGACACAACTAGTCCTGGTTGATTGTTTAGTTTTATAATTATTTCGTGAAACAACAAAACAAATTGTGACAGACACAACCAGTCCTGATTGATTGTTTAGTTTTATAATTATTTCGTGAAACAACAAAACAGACACAATCAGCCATGTTCCACTATAGATATAACATGATTTGCTAATACTGATCCACTATGTGTAATCCATCTAAAGATATGACGTGGTATGGAGCTAACTAGGTCACGGAGGTCTACAACACATGAGCAAAAAATATACAAATGCGGCTATACTAAAAATGAGCAAGTAACCTTTCAAAAGGGATCTTACTCTAATGTTATAAGCCGACCCATAAACTACTTAATTGTGATTAACTGCTAAATAGGGTCTTCAGTATACGATTAATTAAATCAAGAAAAGGTCACTTGTCTGATTAATATTCAACCTTGACCAAATAATTGACAGATAGGTTTTTGTTAGAAAGGTTTTAGCCCTAAGTTAATTTACCACGTAAAAAGCATCGAGTCCTCATAGGTTTAATATAGTGGCTTTAAGAAAATAAGGGAATTTATTTGTTGAGGTTTGGTTGTCGTTAAGCGCAAAGCTACACAAAGGGCCATCTGTGCTCTGTCTTTCACGGGCTAAGAAACCCGATTTTAGTGTTTTAAGCCTGGGACTTACCGCTGAGCCACTAGGGGTCTAACTTTGTTAAAGAATATATAATGATTGTCATAAATATCTTATTAGTTGTTGATATCTTTTGTTTGTTTGAAGTTAAACACAAAACTACACAATGGGTTATCTGTATTCTGCCCATCACGGGTATCGAAACCCGGTTTCTAGCGTTGTAAGTCAGCAGACATATCGCTGTGCCACTAGGGAGCTTGTCGATATCACGCTCGTCGTTTGTATAGTAATACATCTCGCGTCACTTTTTAATATAGTATTAATTATTTCTTAATGTAGTTTTGCTGCTATTATTTTTAATGTAATACATCTCGCTTATTTGTTTGTTGTTAAATACAAAGATGCACAATGGGCTATTCGTGCCCTGCCAACCGTGGGTATCGAAACTCTATTTTCAGCGTTATACCGCACAGACTTGCCACAGAGCCATCGAGGGGCACTATATCTCACCTTAGTTGTTAATGAATATCAAATTCAATATTACTTCTTAATGCACGTAATACTTTGTTACTTGTAACAAATCCCGCGTTATTTGTTAACGTAAAGTATTCTGTATTATTTTCGGTATGATATATCCTGCATTAGATCTGGCTAGCGCTCATCCAAGAAGGCGTCAAAGAGAATGAAACTTAATTCACCGGAAGTGATAAAAATACTTTTATCAAAAGGATTCGTTTGTTTTGTTTGTTGTTAAGCACAGAGCTACATAATATGCTATCTTTGCCCTGCTCGCCACTGGAATCGAAACCCGATTTTTTAGCATCGTAAGTCCCCAGACTTGTCGCTGAGCCACCGGGTGAGGGGGGGGGGGGGTCGAGCCAGAAGGAAACTGAAAAGTTATATCCGGAAGTGCAACATAGATATCGGAAACAGCATAAATCATTTTCAGTTTTTATTTTCTTTTTCCTGGTAAAGAAGCGGAAGCATTTTAATACCTAGTCTGTTGGAAATATTTCAATAGGCCACAAATGCATTCACGTGTTATTTATTTATAAAAGCCCATAGTAAATTTACAAGTCATTCTTTTTTTGTTGTTGTTATTGTTAAGTTTTCATCAATGTCCCTGTTATATCTTGTTGTACTGGATTCACGTTTCTTCTAGATCTATTTAGGGTTTTCGCTGTACAGGAACTTCTGTTTGACAACCAGTTGAGTGCATGGAACATCTGATCAGTCAGAGTGGTCGGCCCGACACAAGATGCTATTTACATATCACGACAATATCACCGACGACTTCACAACAACAACAACAAAAAATAAAGTTAATTAGAGCATTAACTTGGAATGGGTCTGCACTCTTGTGACACTCTCAAGTTATCCATTAGTATTTTCTGTACAAGCTGAGATTTCTTAACACCCCCATCTCCCCATTAAAAACTTTTAACAAGAGGAAGCACTTAACGTCTTAGTTAGACCAATGGAAGAACTTAATATGTTAATTTGTTTTACCCTTTAGCCAATTGAAGAACTTAACATGTTAATTTGTTTTACCCTTTAACCAATGGAAGAACTTAACATGTTAATTTGTTTTACCTTTTAACTAATGGAAGAACTTAACATGTTAATTTGTTTTACCTTTTAACTAATGGAAGAACTTAACATGTTAATTTGTTTTACCCTTTAACCAATTGAAGAACTTAACATGTTAATTTGTTTTACCCTTTAACTAATGGAAGAATTTAACATATTAATTAGTTTTACCTTTTAACCAATGGAAGAACTTAACATGTTAATTTGTTTTACCTTTTAACTTAATGGAAGAACTTAACATGTTAATTTGTTTTACCTTTTAACCAATGGAAGAACTTAA
>NW_013668843.1:33658-36997 GCF_000517525.1 Limulus polyphemus
GAAGAACTTAACATGTTAATTTGTTTTACCTTTTAACTAATGGAAGAACTTAACATGTTAATTGTTTACCTTTTAACCTAACTGGAAGACTTAACATGTTCATTTGTTTTACCTCTTAACTAATGAAAGAACTTAACATGTTAATTTTTTTACCTTTTAACCAATAGAAGAACTTAACATGTTAATTTGTTTTACCCTTTAACCAATGGAAAGAACTTAACATGTTAATTTGTTTTACCTTTTAACCAGTGGAAGAGCTTAACATGTTAATTTGTTTTATTTTTTAACCACTGGAAGAACTTAACATGTTAATTTGTTTTATTTTTTAACCAATGGAAGAACTTAACATGTTAATTTGTTTTACCCTTTAACCAATGAAATAAGCTAATGTGTTATTTAGTTTTATCTTTTAATTAATGGAAAAACTTAATGCCTTAATCAGTCATTACACATTTTATTTTTGAACACTAAAATTTCCCGTGATATTCCCAATAAAAAGATAAATATATAACTAGTGAACATCAGCAAGTACTGTAATTAAAATCAAACATACTGGCTTTCAATATAAGTTTGTTATCACAAAGAATAAAAACAAATACTGCTTAATAGAAAGAAGGAACGAAACATCACGAACCTGTGATTATATATATACAGTTTGTATGAAACACTTGAATATACATTGACATTGTACTGTGGAACTGCATTACAAGACCTTTCGAGAATATTTCGAATTTACACTCCCCCAAGTGCTTTGACATCCGATAAATCAAATATTTCATTTATTTCACAAATTAAAATTATGTAACCATATTTAACAAAGACAATTCCCTTGAAATTTAGGTGATAATCTAAGAGTATAGACATAAAATAATTATTGACAATAGCATCAGAAAACGGAACACGGGATCAGAATCGGGGTGGAAGCTGGTTCACTTGTAAAGTACTGTAATCAGTCTAATGCACAGAACCATTTACGTACACATTCTCTGTAAAAGTATTATTCAAATCGGTTGCTGATTAAGATTAAGAAAGGCCACAAGGAAACGTTGCAATAATCTAATATGAAAGCCATTTGTCTTTTGGTAACGCTTCGTTCGTCTGTGTCGCTTCGCAACAGAACTATGACCTGATATTGTTGTTTTAAGTATGTATATAATACTTCGAACGTTCACGAGGACTGGCTTGAATTCCATTTTTTTTAGATCGTTTTACGTTTTAGTTTATGCATGTACTTAGCCTGACATAGACATTTAGAAGTTCTTGGCGAGTTTTAAAAACACCGAAATTAGAGGTTAGTATGTTTTTCTTGGGCTATCTGCTTTGTCCACCGCAGGAAATCGAACCCCGGATCTTAGCGTTATAAGTCCGTAGACTTACTGCAGTCTCACCGGGGGACAAAAAAATATGCAAAAGCTTTATTTGAAATTGAGTTTCATATATCGCGGAGAGAGGGTTTGAACTTTCTAAAATTCGCACACTGAAAATATTAATGCGTGTTTCTTTTAATATTTCAAAACTGTATTATTTGCGGATGTTAATACCACAGCTAGTATCAATACGTGCTTGCCGGGAAGTTTTTAATAGTCGGCAAAAGCCGAATTATAAACCACCTCAGTGTATATCATTAAAATCTCCATTTGGGAATGGATAATGAAAAAGAAGCAAAAAATGATATTTGGAAAGATAGTCGTAATTTATAGCAACTACATCTATTGATAGAAATATAACGAGTCACGCAATACTGACCACTTGAACTTTGCATGTCAGTACAACAAACCCATGGAGATAATCACACTGTTTCATACATACCTTATTAGATGAAAAAGTTTGTATTTTATTTATTTATGTTTTGTATGACTAAAGTGCACAGTTTGAGCAGGGTGTATAAAGTACTGATTTATTGAGATGGATAGAAAGCACACCAGCCTATCCATTATATTTGTTTAGAGCTAACTACTTTGAGTGAGAATTGATAACGGTCAAAATAAGATCATATTAGGTTGAATTATTTGTGGCTTGTTTACTTTATTAAAACATTGAGAATGAAGAGTATTTCGTAACATCCTGCCCGAAATGATGTTTTAACCATGCAGTGCATGTTGAAATCAGAGTTGGGTGTTTATTTATTTTTTTGGCTATATATATTATACAGGCTTTAAGAAACGTGTCTGTGCACAAATTTAAATATAAACAATAACAGGAACGTATGCATGAATACATTTCATTCTTAAAAGGCACTAAAGGCATAACGAATTAGAGTTCTTCACTTGACCTGTAATCAGTAGATTCAAAAACCAGTCCATGTTTTCTTAACAACTACTAGAAAATAAAGTACGTGACCATCTATCGCGTAAAAACAAAGATACGTGCATGATGTTTATACAAGACTTTCACAAACACAGCTTTTACACCATCCGTCGCACAAAGTCAGTGTTACACTATGTTTCTACAAAACTTTCACAAACACACCATTTGCACCAACTCTTGCACAAATACAATGTCATCTGATGTTTCTATAAGACTTTCACGAGCATAACATTTGCGCCATCTCTTGCACAAAGGCAATGCCATCTGATGTTTCTATAAGACTTTCACAAACATAACATTTGCGCCATCTCTTGCACAAAGGCAATGTCATCTGATGTTTCTATAAGACTTTCACAAACATAACATTCGCGCCAACTCTCGCACAAAGGCAATGTCATCTGATGTTTCTGTAAGACTTTCACATAACGTTCGCTATAATATCATGAGCTCCATTCAAAGAATACGTTATGCAAACGCTATATTATGTAAAATGTTATAAACACAAATTATACTCAAAATATGAGCTTCGATAAAATATTATAGCTGTTGTGAAGATAGCAGAATAGCGTCGTGAATGCTAATAAGGTAAAGGGCCTCTTGTACAATTTACTCTTTTTCTGGAAAAAATGCCCCCCCCCCCAGTGGCATGTCTGCAGACTTACAACGCTAGAAATCGGGTTTCGATACCCATCGTGGCCAGAGCACAGATAGTTCATTGTGTAGCTTTGTTTTTAATTACAAACAAACAAACCTGAAAAAAGGTAGAAGCCTACTAACGACTGCACGATTGTATGCGGCTGTTTTCAGACTTTTGTGAAATGTTTCATTAATAGGCAGTATTATCACACACGATTATATTATACACACATTACAACAGTCAAGTAATGACGCATATATTCATTTACTGTTGATAGCTGAGTAGCTTTGACAAACCAAGATTTGGGAAATGGTTTATACAGTGCATTCGAAAACAAAAATAAAAGTAACTATATATATAATACAGTTGTTTTCCCTTTTTTAAAACATCTGATC
>NW_013668843.1:37703-44845 GCF_000517525.1 Limulus polyphemus
AAAGGGGATATTTCAGAAGAGGCAGGTAGATGTGATAACATTGGATATTTTATATAAGACAGGATAACAAAAGGGGATATTTCAGAAGAGGCAGTTAGATGTGATAACATTAGATATTTTATATAAAACACGATAACAAAAGGGGATATTTCAGAAGAGGCAGGTAGATGTGATAACATTGGATATTTTATATAAGACAGGATAACAAAAGGGGATATTTCAGAAGAGGCAGGTAGATGTGATAACATTAGATATTTTATATAAAACACGATAACAAAAGGGGATATTTCAGAAGAGGCAGGTAGATATGATAACATTGGATATTTTATATAAAACAAGACAACAAAAGGGGATATTTCAGAAGAGGCAGTCAGATATGATAACATTAGATATTTTATATAAGACAAGTCAACAAAAGGGGATATTTCAGAAGAGGCAGTTAGATGTTATAACATTGGATATTTTATATAAGGAAGACAAGACAACAAAAGGGGATATTTCAGAAGAGGCAGTTAGATGTGATAACATTGGATATTTTATATAAGACAAGACAACAAAAGGGGATATTTCAGAAGAGGCAGTTAGATGTGATAACATTGGATATTTTGTATAAGACAAGATAACAAAAAAACCAAAACATTATATCTAACCCTATTGTAATGTATTCTGTGGGTGATAAAGTAGTAAGCCAAAACATCTGATCTAATATCTCAAATCAGAATTGATGTCCTAAACATAAGAAGAGTTCTTATTGCTAGTTCTGTCATTGAATACCCAGACAATATGACATTGCGTGGGCATGTAATTTGCATTTCTCTTTATGAAAGTGCTAATAGGCATATTCCAACCACATGCATTAAGTTAGGGCATATTGAAACTAAATATATACTACGGCCAATGAAGAAGCTATTCAACAAACCCAGTAACAAGCTTAAAATTATTATGACTTTTGTAGTCTGTGTAGGTATTTCAAACTATAAGGTTCGTACAGAACTGATAAGTCGATGGCGCATTTTCTGCAGTAGGCCAAACATTTGTGGGATTGTTGTCTTTTGACTGAATAGTAGAGTCGGTGGGTGGTATAAAGTAATATACAAAGAATTTGATTCCCAATACTAGTTTGAACAGCAATTGTTTCAGGTTTCATATTGCACCATAAGTAATCACTTAACATTTCCTTCTTGTGCTTCAAATCGTTAGTCTGCTTAAGGAGAGAAAGACCATCTGTTGTTTCAAAAGGCGGTAATTTTACACATCTTTTTTTTCTGGACGTCGGTTACTAAAATGTATTGTTCCAAATATGGTATCTCATCTCGCACTGGTCCTAGTAACCGTCACTTGGGCTGTGACTAGCAACCTTGAGCCTGTGCTATCGACAGGTCTATCACAGTTCATGAACCGACCGCCTACTAGAGGGAGTTCCTGGAGTTCGTGGTTAAAAAAACACACACTAGAATAGTGACGATGTAATAGAAGACAAACCGACTTGTCATAGATTAGAGTGGAGCACAGTGGCTGTCGCTGCCGAATTGTCAATTTATTTTTACAGCAAATAAACGTCTTACTTGTCATAGATTAGAGTGGAGCACAGTGGCTGTCGCTGCCGAATTGTCAATTTATTTTTACAGCAAGTAAACGTCTTACTTGTCATAGATTAGAGTGGAGCACAGTGGGTGTCGCTGCGGAATTGTCAACTTATTTTTACAGCAAGTAAACGTCTTACTTGTCATCGATTAGCGTGGAGCACAGTGGGTGTCGCTGCGGAATTGTCAATTTATTTTTACAGCAAGTAAACGTCTTTATCCAGTATGTAGAGCACAGCTACCATATCACGTTTCTACATGCAGCTAATGAAACTTTGTGTCCGATTCACTGGATCTATTGAGCTGTTGGATTGCATATTCCGTGGATCTAAGGATAATGATTGAGAAACTCTATTAAACTTTAATGAGATTTTTGGAAATACTTCCAATGAAGATTGCGAATAAAAGATCTAAAGAACGAGACCAGAAATATTGATTATTACAAAATTAAAAACAAAAATTTCATTACCACTCAGGGGGCTTTCTGTATATTTCATTTCATGATATCTTTTCACATTATAAATTGTAAGTGTTTCATAAGACTTGCCCACCCACCCCTTTTAGTGGCTTAGCAGCACGTCTAAGAACTTATAACGCTAAAAATGGGGCTTCGATACCCGAAATGAACAGAACACAGATAGCCTATTGTGTAGCTTCATGCTTAATAACAATCAAAAGATCGTTAGATTGGGCCACAAAATCAGAAATGTTCTATTGTTAGCGCCATTCGAGGGAAGGTTTAACTGGGAAGTAAATCGGTCAAATATATCAGAATAGTGGTGGGTTTCTGTTCATGGAACTCTTTGTTGAAACAAACAGCACAGCTCACGGATCCTATACGCTGGCGCTCCTAGTGGCGAATTGTTTAATTTGGACATCTAATTTTTCGTCACTCTCTCTCCCTCTGTTGTTCAAAATGTTATTATAGTATTAAAGTTAGTTTCAACTGATATCCTGTAACTTATGCATTACGAAGCAAGTTTCTACAGATGAACATGTTATTGACTTATATTTGCTGAATTAAATGTTATTTTGGTCCATTATCTAGACAATAGTCACTGAAATAATCATACTGTTCCGGCATGGCCAGGTGGTTAAGGCACTCGACTCGCAATCTGAGGGTCGCGGGTTCGAATCCCCGTCACACCAAACATGCTCTCCCTTTCAGCCGTGGGGGCGTTATAATGTGACGGTCAATCCCACTATTCGTTGGTAAAAGAGTAGCCCAAGAGTTGGCGGTGGGTGGTGATGACTAGCTGCCTTCCCTCTAGTCTTACACTGCTAAATTAGGGACAGCTAGCGCAGATAGCCCTCGTGTAGCTTTGCGCGAAATTCAAAACAAACAAACAAACTAATCATGCTGTGCATCAGCTGGCTCCTACTTCAATAGCAAAACACTAATGTATCATATTTGTCATAAGACACTGTTAGGCTTATTGTGTTCTTACACACTATATTATTTAGTCGGTCGCTTGTATAAATAGCGTTCCGAACGTTACTATGTTTCTTGTATCTCAGCCAGACTGATGAGTTCTGGTACTGAGTGAAACGGGTAGTCGGCAGTAGATATGGTCGACATAGTATAGTTGCACTACTATTAAAAACTTCTTTTGAAAACCCTAAGAGCCCGAATAAAAAAAAAGTTTTTTTTATTTCTATAAATCTAATACTATTGTACTCTTCGCCAGCCAGCAGGAGGGGCTCAAACGATAATAACTGTTATTATTTTAACAAAATGTTCTAATAAAAATAGTACATTGTCAGCGTTATTTCTCGTATTTATGGATAAAACAGTAAAACTTTTTCTATATAGAGGGAGTTTGTATATCATGAACCACAATAGTGTTCATAATCGGGATCGCAAGGAATTGAACAAAAATCTTATAGAAAGTTCGGGCAAAAAAGCGCCTTAAACAGTAAAGATTCAGTTCGAACAACATTTTAAAACCTTTACTATTGACTGCTAAGGTTGTACACATATAACAATGCACAAAAAACATCCATGTTAGACTTACAAGGAAAAGAAAATTTGCTTAAAACGGCCTCTTTATAATTCTTCTTTTTTCTTCTTCTTGTTCTTTTGCTAGTCTACAACAAAAACGGCTATGTATATTGCACCCTAACCTTTTGTAAAATACTAAATAAGGTACTGCGAAGGTTGCAGGGGTATTGAAAAGTCGATTTGTGTGTTCTATATTTTAAATAATCTAAAAAACATCATACTTTTTAGTGTAAACGATGTTATCATTACCCCTTGAAGTTAGCTTTCTTACATATATATGGTGTTCCTTTAAAAAACTTAAGTACATGATGATACAGGAATTACTAGCCAATAATAGATGAGCATTAGATGACTGTAACACGTAGATACTCAATGCTTTGTACACTGTACAATCGATGTCTTTAGGGAGCCAACCGCTATATTATGTGTGAAATGTTATTAGGCCATTGTAAAGTTTTGAGAACTCAAACATAAATAGATATAGAGATTCAGCGTTTTGTTCATCAACAGGTGGACTGATATGATTTTTTTCACTTTTCATAGATTACACATCACCGCCATCTTCTCAACATCATGGTTAGATTAAAGAAAATGTCCTCATCCCTCTCTGGACGACAATTTTCTGTCCCTATCTCTAGTTATGTACAACTTCACACTTTATTTTCATAAACTAATATTAAATAATCAATATTTTTGGGTTTCTTGTGTTCATGGTGGTTACTAATTTTTTATCTACCGCAATTAAACAACACTTATAGAGGTTTAAACACAACTGTACATCCTGACAATAGCCCTGCAACACAGTTTCTTGCTAAAGGCTCCATCGTAAGGCTGTCATATCCAAATCACACCACCCCTCTATGTGTGCTTCTCGCAGACCATTTCTTGTACAGTTCCATCGTATAAAAATCCATAGTTGACCAGTATGGAATAGCATGAATATCCGTTTTATTCTCCAGCTGCTTGAGATATGAATAACTTGTGTAAATAACTTGGTACAGGTGACTGTGTCGCTTTTTTAGACAGAGATCCTTCTTGACTATGATTACATTTGTATTCATGAATTGTCATCTGTTACAAAATGTCACACTTTGTTTACAATAGCTTTGGTACGACTTATTGGAGGTTTTTTTTATGGATGATTCTAGGTCCCAAGATAATCCATATTTGTTTGTTTTCCAATTTCATTAAGTTCAATGGGTATATCCATCTTGAAAATTCTCAATCTTCGATTTGAACAAATTTTTATATATTTTCCAAAAGTGATCAATCTTTAATACATGTGTGGACTTTGAACAATAATTTCATGTATCTATAAAATCTCTCCTCCGGTGGGATAGCGATGAGCCTTCGGATTTGCAACGCTACGATCAGGGATTCGATTCTCCTCGGTGGACACAGCAGATAGCCCGTTGTGGCTTTCCTACAACAAAACACACACACACACATACTATAACATTTATTGGAACATGGAACAATCATTTTTTTATTAACATTGTAACTTCTCTACCATTAGACAATTACTTCCGAAGAGAACGACTTGATGTATACTTTATAAATATATAGTAGTTTACACTTTAGACTTGAGACATGATTTAAGTTTGTCAGATACACGAATGATAAGTACTATTTCGGAGATAAATTTTCAGCTTGGATTAAGCATTACATAAACATTTGAAACTTCTTTTCGAAGGTGTCTTTAAACATTCTATTTTATTTCATGTCATGATAAAGATATTTTCCACATTAATGTTGTATACCTTTTTTTTATAGTGCTAACAAAAATAAATCATTGTTTCTCTTTCCTTGTGATGACTTTTGCTCCGTTTCATGCCCTTTTACAGTTCTCATAAGGCGGCATTTCCAATGTCATTACTGTTGTGCGTCCTTATTTAGCAAGTCGTATTCGAACTTACGAACTTTCAGAATATCGAACAGACCCCTAATAGGCTAACACTAATACCGTTCCAACAGGGCTTTTCCATTTAAATTGAGCTATATAAACTAATACTGTTATCGTTCTGAGAGGGGTATTCCCCCCTCAAATCGAGCTTTATGAACTTACAACATATTTGATATATGTTTTTTGAATGTACTATTTAAATAAAATGTTATGGTGCTGAGTTTAAATTTGTAACTATTGGCATCCACCTGCTGTGTAATCTCTGACGTTATCTATGTCCTGAACTGTCGGGTGAGTTTGGAAAGATTTCTGAAAATCCTCATGTTTAAGCTCCAATCAGAAAAACGGGAGATTGAAACCACGAAACTGATAGAATAAATTTTAATTACAAATATGTATACTCTTAACTGACGTTATATCGAAAAATGTTATGATATTTTGTGCAAGTTCTAATTATGTCTAATTTATTTAAAGAAGCAAACAAAACACCATTGTTCGCGAGGAAACAGTGAACTTACAAACTGAACAACACGAACAAAAGATTTTCTTTCTTCTACTGCTTAAATTAAGAACAGTAAATTTTGACGCAAGCCCTGGCACTCTAAGCAGGATTGCCAAAAATACATCACTGTTGGCAAGTAAACGTTTGTGAAAAAAACCAGTACGTACCGTCGTTTAGTGTTTTCAACACGAAAACGAATGACTTTCATTTTTAACACCTGTCTTTAGCTTAATTAATTGTTCGAAACCACCTAATACTATATACATTTACTTAATTTCAACATTATGACAAAATTTTTAAAACGGGTGGGGACAACATAACAAATACTTTTTGATAACAGATTATCTTTTCCTAAATCTCCTATTTATCATCTTGTCTTCCCTAATATATCCAATGTTATCACATCTGATTGCTTCTTCTGAAATATCCCCTTTTCTTATCTTGTCTTCCTTATATAAAATATCCAATGTTATAACATCTAACTACCTCTTCTGAAATACCCCCTTTTGTTATATTGTCTTCCTTAAATAAAATATCCAATGTTATAACATCTAACTGCCTCTTCTGAAATATCCCCGTTTGTTATATTGTCTTCCTTAAATAAAATATCCATTGTTATAACATCTAACTGCCTTCTCTGAATTATCCCCTTTTGTTATCTTGTCTTATATAAAATATCCAATGTTATCATATCTGACTGCCTCTTCTGAAATATCCCCTTTTGTTGTCTTGTCTTATATAAAATATCCAATGTTATCATATCTACCTGCCTCTTCTGAAATATCCCCTTTTGTTATCTTGTCTTATACAAAATATCCAATGTTATCACATCTAACTGCCTCTTCTGAAATATCCCCACTACTTTGTCACCCACAGAATACATTACAATAGGGTTAAAACCAAAACATTATATCAACTACTTTGTCACCAACAGAATACATTACAATAGGGTTAGATATAATGTTTTGGTTTACTACTTTGTCACCCACAGAATACATTACAATAGGGTTAGATATAATGTTTTAGGTTACTTACTTTGTCACCCACAGAATACATTACAATAGGGTTAGATATAATGTTTTAGGTTACTACTTTGTCACCCACAGAATACATTACAATAGGGTTAGATATAATGTTTTGGTTTACTACTTT
>NW_013668843.1:45729-52912 GCF_000517525.1 Limulus polyphemus
TTTAACCTAATCACGACAGATCAGAATGTATAAAACATTATATATATATATAGCACGAACAACGAGTTATACTTTCCAGTAAGTAGTTTAACCATCACGAAACATCAGAATATTTTCTACACATAATAATAATATGCATATCCCGAATAATAAAGGAGCTTGCGACGTATTTGTTTTGATGGTCGATTGAAGCTAGAATGATCATGTTTTGCAAGAGGTTACAGGTACGAAACCCTTAAAGTGATCGATTATAAACCGGTTCCTCGTTCTTTGAAGTGAATCATTATTCTGTCTTTCAGCAAGAAGAATTAGGTACCTAGATGAGTTTGCGCATTTTAGATATGATTGGGGTTTCTCGAAGGTGAAACAAGTAAAAGTCACTATCGAAGGCCACTTTGTACGATTGCCATCAGGTTCTTGGAATCATCAATATTACTACCTAACTCGGTATTCCAATTAGTAGGATAGTGATTTATATGACATAGTGCAGTGAGCTGTCGTTTCATTAATATAACGGCAGTACAATCTGTAGTCAGAATCATGTGATGAACCTCTCGGGCATTCCTTAAAATTGAAACAATTATGTGATCTAATAAAATATACCTTTACTAATTATATAAACAGGCCTAACAAGCGTATGATGAGCATAAAAGGTAATCTCGCGAGACCATGCTGTAATGCACAACTTTAGTAAGTTCTGTTATGTGATATACTAAAGAGCTTAACGAGCAAGTGGTGATTTGTAATGTGTCAAAGTCTATACTGTGTTAATAGAGTACTGTATACTGATTTAGTTTTGGTACGTAACCTAAGAAACTACATACTGACTTAGTGGTGGTACGTAATCTAAGAAACTACATACTGACTTACTGGTGTTACGTAATGTAATAAACTACATACTGACTTACTGGTGTTACGTAATGTAATAAACTACATACTGACTTAGTGGTGGTACGTAATCTAAGAAACTACATACTGACTTACTGGTGTTACGTAATGTAATAAACTACATACTGACTTAGTGGTGGTACGTAATCTAAGAAACTACATACTGACTTAGTGGTGTTATGTAACCTGAGAAACTACATACTGACTAGTGGTGGTACGTAACCTGAGAAACTACATACTGACTTACTGGTGTTACGTAATCTAATAAACTATATACTGACTTAGTGGTGTTACGTAACCTGAGAAACTACATACTGACTTAGTGGTGTTACGTAATCTAAGAAACTACATACTGACTAGTGGTGTTACGTATTCTAAGAAACTACATACTGACTTAGTGGTATTACGTAACCTGAGAAACTACATACTGACTAGTGGTGGTACATAACCTGAGAAACTACATACTGACTAGTGGTGGTACGTAACCTAAGAAACCATATACTGACTCTTGGTGGTATATAATCTAAGAAACTACATACTGAATTAGTGGTGTTACGTAACCTGAGAAACTACATACTGACTAGTGGTGGTACGTAACCTGAGAAATTACATACTGACTTACTGGTGTTACGTAATCTAATAAACTACATACTGACTTAGTGGTGGTACGTAACCTGAGAAACTACATACTGACTAGTGGTGGTACGTAACCTGAGAAACTACATACTGACTAGTGGTGGTACGTAATGTAAGAAACTACATACTGACTTAGTGGTGGTACGTAATCTAAGAAACTACATACTGACTTAGTGGTGGTACATCACCTAAGAAACTTCATACTGACCAGTGGTGGTACGTAATCTAAGAAACTAAAATGTTAGTTAATTCTATAAAACAAACTGTGTAGGTTAAGATCCCAGCTTTCCTAAACACGACAACCATGAGAATATTAAATTGTAAAACATTCAAACTTTTCTGAAGATGATTTGTTAAGACCCTAGCTTTAATAAACAAAGCAATGACAGCAATACTAAACTGGTAACAGGTGAATATTATCTAAAGATAAGTTGTTATGATAAATACTACAACAATAACAATATTAAACTTTTAAACACTGTAAGTTATCTGAAAATAACGCTTTAGACCCCAGTTTTTATCAGATATGCTGGCTATAAGATATTGTAAGTTAAATAGTCAACTTTGTTCTTTGATTCTAATTATTGCATTTCTGCCAAGTTGCCAGAATTCATATGGATCAGTTTGAAAGTCAAGTTGTTCGTATTTTGATAATAAAGTTATGGGGAGAAAAACGATCTTTACACTCGAGGTAATTATAAGTTATTTTTAATTATTTTCCTAACTTTATTATAAAAATATGCAAGTCCCTCCAGTATCCACTACAAAGTTTGAAAGTCAAGTTGTTCGTAGTAACTGCCTTGTTTTTCCAATTTTTTTTATTACTATTCATTCTCGTTTAAAGCACGTGGTTTCTAGAATGAGTACTGGATACAACATCTGTGAATACTAACGAGTTTCATAAATTATGTCACTTAGAAATTTTCACAGTAATCATTACTGTAGTTCGACTCTGCGGCTTAAGTAACATTAACAGGTGTATAATTACCATACACCAGTCTACGTTTAATCAGCATGCTGTAGCACATTACGATTCCTTTCGTAATATGGAACGTTTTTAATAACTTTGTGTATAAATCAAGGCTAGCTTTATGTTTTGACATAAAATAACGAAACATTGACCAGAAACGAGTGAAAGTGCTAGTTAAAATTGCAATACATATAGAAGCCATGACGAGCATAAAATCGGTCAAGAAACGACTTGACCCGTGCTACTTAAATTCTACTTTACATTGATTGAGAACTGATCAGTTTACCGGATATGTTTTTTTTAGGATATATCTAAAAAGTTTAACCGAATTCATTGTTTTAACCACAAACCTTGATATCTCGTGTACTTACACCAGTTAATGTTAATTTCCGAACAGAGCATGCTACCTACTTTAAGTGAAATTAAATATCAACCTAGTAATGAGCAGAGCTAATAAAATATGAATCTCTTATGCTTTTATTTATAAATATTACAATGCATTTTTTTATTAGTTGGGTACACTCGCTGTTAACGATATTTTCGGCCATAATCCCAATAACATCCCATGAGGTTTGACCAGCTTAGGAGATTTAGGTTAGTCCTAAATATGGTTATTAAGCTAACAGTATAAAACAGTCTCTATAATAAGAATATAATAATAAAAAATAAAATAAGCTATAAACACTTTAATTAATTAAGTGACAATAAACAGGCCCGTATGCAGAATATTTGAAAGGGGGAGTTCTAAGTTGTGAGATCAAAAGCCAACACGTATTGTGCGAAGCACAATGAGCATGCCAATGCTACGAGGTTCTGAGGGCATGCGACTATTTCAAGCCAAAAAATACTAATGCTTCATTAGAAGACCGTAGACTATGTAGACATAAGTGCAAGATAAAGAAATAACAGAGTATGTATACCTTACTTACGGAACATACATACACAAACTGTTGGCTTTAGGTACTCTTGCCGATTTAATGACAGAGACTACTATTATCTATGTGCTTGAAAAGTGTTTTTACGGAATATCACAGACATTTAACATATTTCACCTTTTTAATTACGTTATAAACCGTTTCGTCATATTCAGCAAACTTCGATGTGAAACAGTGTCTTAACAACAAAGTTTCATATTTTGATTAAAGTCGTTTATGCTATTTGTGTTTTTATTGTTTATTGCAGTATTTGATATATAAACGTTGCTACTCATAGAGCAGATTTGATGAAATAGAAATAGTAGACTTGAATTATCAATAATACCGAAATATATGTACTAACACTATCTTAAAGGTTACGACTATCACAACTCTAATGTCTGTTTTAACCTTAATACATACAGCGTAGGCAGCGTGGGGAATAAGTGGGTGAGCAGATTCCGCGCCCATAATATAATTAGTTGTGGGATATCTATCTATATTACATTAGATTAAGATGGGATTTTTAGTTTTGTCGGCGAAAGTTCATTTTGAGGTTAAAATCTCTTGAGGTTTGGTAAATATAACCATCTAAACCCCTCATAATTTAAATGGAGACGTTGACTTCTAACATGGTGTCAACGATCTTGCCTGATGATCATTTAAAGATGTTTGATTGATATGAATCTTAGGTATTTTCAAGCTGAACTGCACGTTACTAAAATGGCTGGATCAACAACCCTTAGGGTTTAGGTACTAATTTTGAAGTACTGACCAACCAAAGTTCTCGCCACACATGGCCTTCGTCCAATATGAGAGAATAGCGGGAGTGACTGTGGCTTATATAACGGATCATATGTGCACCGCAGCCCGAAACGCTAATCGCTGGGCCACGTCTAAGTTGAAGTTTGTGTTATTTTTCAGTATATTTTAAACACTTGTTTGTTGTGGTATATATATATATGTTATAACAGTGCAGACAATCTGCGTAATTTGACGGTTATAATACTTAAACAAACTGGTAGTGTGCTTGTTTACATTGGAATGCATAAAACATTTTTACATTATTTGCATGAATTATCCTTGCTTCAGTCTTGACATAGTAAAAACCTAAAGGTAAAATGTACTCTCTAGAGGCATGGTCTAATATAATAATTGCAAATGGTACTGGCGGTATGGGAGGCGGGGTTTATGACGGCGACTTCAAGTATCAGACATACTCATGAAAATAACCCAACTTTCTCACCTAAAATGTACTTACACACGTCACACCTGAAATATAGAGAAGAAACTTACTGCTAGCCAGAAAGTAGTTTTTGAACGTCAGTGGGACAGGCAGAGACGGAACTAGGACACAACTTTTTAGTAGGACAGGTTTATAATTTATACTAGTATATATTAACTAATATTTCTTGCAGGCACGTACGCAGAATGTTTGAAAAGGGGGGTTCTAATTTGTGAGATTAAAAGCCAACACAATGAGTATGCTTTGCATGCTAATGCAACTGAGGTGGGGGGAGCATGCTCCCCCTAAAAAATTTGTAAAAAAAACTGGTGCCATGAGATTAAGTTGGTAAGCAATTTTGCATGAAAAATAGCTTAAACAATCGCATAGCTGTTCACATAAAAGCCACAACTTCCAAAATGTCACAAGCAACTGTGCTATTACAATACAAACATAAGTTTCTTACGTCACAAAATAGGGGGCTCTCCCGAATCCCCCTTCGTACCGTGCGTATCTTGTACATGCATTATTGTATTATTACTCTTCGTTTAGTCAAAATTCAAACATAACCGTTTCAAACTGACATATCCGTATTTTGTTTCTAGTTTCAAACTTCATCGATTTCAAAATGGCGGTTGAAGAGCAAGTCGTAAACGAAATATTTTTTTTATGGAAATATCTCAAAAGACGTGAAAAAAAGAAACATTTGTTCATTATTAATTATAACCAAGAAAATAAATACAAGTAGGATATAACTTTAATAGATTTATCTATGGTGTTTTAATGAGTTGGATGTTGTCTGTTTCAACATCGTGAAATGAGCTGATTTTGGCGCTACAAATTAGACCAAATACAATATATTCGTGCCATTTTATTTTATTCGATATGGAAGTTGTTGAACATTGATACTGCTCTACACAATAAATGAATTAAACCGAGTGAAAGTTAATAATATTAGCCTGTTTTGATAGATAATTTATAATACTTGACAAATACATGACTTCGTATTAATTTGAAATACATCCTTTTGAGCTATCTTCCACTCTACACTAGAACTAACATTTTTTTCGTCTTTTTGCTCTAACTTTAAGCACCCTCAAACCTTTTCAAGCCTTTTTATATATTCACGAAACGTGTTGCTATGGTTTCTTGGTAAATATCAGAGTAATTAAGCAACAGGGAGTTAGAATCCCATAGAGCAACAGGTCCTCCCATGACAGCCGTTTCTTTACTCACGAAACGTGTTGCTATAGTTTCGTGCTAACTATCAGATTAATTGAGCAACAGAGAGTAAGAATCCAATAGAGTAACAGGAGGGTAGATTCAGTAAGCAAGTGTGGCTGAACAAGGTACTCGATGTAGTAAATTAAACATGATATATAATAAAAACACAAAACACCTCAAACTAAAAACATGTTGGATGTTGGCAGCAGTAACTGAAAGCCTAAATAAACCTGAACATGTGAAACTAATCACAGTTAAAGAATATTGAACTTTAAAGGAAAGTGGTACACAAGCGACTTCAACCAAGGTGGTGGTTGTTAACTGGCATTAACAAAGTAGACAGTCAAGTTCAAAATGAACAAGATTTTACTGGCTGGAAACGAAGAACACAGAATCCCATCAAGAAGATATTTTATCTATTGCTGGTCCCGTATAATTTTACCTAAAATAAATCCCACAATCCGAAGAAAGATGTTCACTTGCTTTTAAAGAGTTGCACGTGTTCCCACCATCTCTGTTAGGTGTAACATGGTGAAGTCATGAGGTAAAAATCTCAACTCTTCTTTGTTTACGTTATTTTCGCTCTGAGTTCAGGTATTCAAAGTTAAAAGTTGGAGCAATGATATCTGTGGATAATCGCACAGTTAAATAATCACATCGAAATAACAAGCAAAGAATACTGAAGCACTGTTACGAAATAGGATGGCAAAGACTTAAGAAAATCAAAACGTAAACAAAACACAGCGAATTTTGAACATCTTGAAACCTAATAGTTGGTAGAGTACAATTGTAATTTTTCATACAAAAAAAATACAAAGAGCTTGGCAGAAGAGGTGTGATAGCTAACTCTGGTTCTTAGTAGCTAACTCTGGTTCAAAGTAGCTAACTCTGGTTCATAGTTGCTAACTCTGGTTCTTAATAGCTAACTCTGGTTTATAGTAGCTAACTCTGTTTCTTAGTAGTTAACTATGGTTCTTAATAGCTAACTCTGGTTCTTAGTAGCTAACTCTGGTTCATAGTAGCTAACTCTGGTTCATAGTTGCTAACTCTGGTTCTTAATAGCTAACTCTGGTTCTTAATAGATAACTCTGGTTCATAGTAGCTAACTCTGGTTCATATTAGCTAATTCTGGTTCTTAGTAGCTAACTCTGGTTTATAGTAGCTAACTCTGGTTCTTAGTAGCTAACTCTGGTTCATAGTAGCTAACTCTGGTTCATAGTTGCTAACTCTGGTTCTTAATAGCTAACTCTGGTTCTTAATAGATAACTCTGGTTCATAGTAGCTAACTCTGGTTCATATTAGCTAATTCTGGTTCTTAGTAGCTAA
>NW_013668843.1:53473-57479 GCF_000517525.1 Limulus polyphemus
GTCTAGTAGAATTTGGTACACCATGTGTTATAACAAATGTCTAGTAGAATTTGGTACACCATGTGTTATAATAAATATCTGTTGAATTTGGTACACCATGTGTTATAAAAAACGTCTAGTAGCATTTGGTACACCATGTGTTATAAGAAATTTCTAGTAGAATTTGGTACACCATGTGTTATAACAAATGTCTAGTAGAATTTGGTACACCATGTGTTATAATAAATATCTGTTGAATTTGGTACACCATGTGTTATTCTAACTCTTCCGAGCCTATTGGGTCAATCTCAACCAAAATTTGTATGTAAACACTATGTACTATGGGGAATGTCCTGAGGGGTCAAAATTGAACTTAATTGTATTTCTCTTTTGTAAAGCCTGTTGGTTAATTACTCAGCTTATTAAGTCACTCTCAAACAATCTTGGCAGGTTGACACTTTAGACAATGTTGAATATTCTAAAGGGATTCAAGATAAAAGTGTGAAAGTTACTGCATTATTTCTCAAACAACCATGCTTTTCTAATGGTCAGTGAGACGTAGGGTGTTCAAGGGTGGGATCACCTCAAAATCTTTATTTGTTGGTAGATGGAAAGCAAACTGCAAATGTTCTTTTAAAGAAGCTTTGTTATAATTGTAAAATATTTAGATAAAACTTATGTTCAAGTTATTACTTTGAAATATGTGATTGATGTTAAAATTACACTGCTTTAATTAAGTTTAAACATTTTACGTCAGTGGACGGGTATTTCAGCTTGTTATATATAAATGGCATATATATATATACCCCAACATACATCAGTGTTAGAAGAAAAACACGAGTCTGAATATATTTAATGGTTTCTTTCATCATTCAACAGCATGTTAAGAGTATCAATTATCGGGATCCGAGGAATGCGGTTATAATTGAAACTTGATATGGTTTCAAACTTTGAAATTCCTAGAAGGATTAAAAGTAAACTGCTTAGTTGTTCGTTAAAGGGTTAACAGTTGATATGATGAGGGTTAAAGTAAAGTATTTAGTTAACTCGCTGTTTCTTACGAAGTATTTCTGGTGATTAACTTGAAGGAAAAACTACGGAACTTCTTTTGATTTCTGAAACTTGTACTTCATACATCACAACTCATTAACCGTAAATCTCGCTTCACAAGCATTGTCTTAACAATAATCTGGCTGGGCGTGGCCAAATATGTCGGACTAAAAGGGCTGCGTTATAAGAGTCACAATCAAATCCCACAACTTGGTTAGTGGTACGCGAGAGTTGGTGGTGGATACTGTTGATTAGCTGCCTTCCCTATAATCAATTAGTTGAAAATTATGGACAGGTAGCGCGGATTGCCCTTGTGTAGCTTTGCATGAATTTCCTAAACGAACCGAGCCTAATTTAGCGAATTCTAAGTAAACGACAAAATAAAATAAACTATGGCATATCTGAAGAAGTCGGAAAATATATATACTAGATGTACTTCTGCAGAATCCCTGAAAGCGTTCTGTTTCAAGAGTAAATAAAACCAAAATTAAGAGTAATAAATATATTTAATTCTTACTTTTAAAATTCATATGTCATTCTGTGTTGTAGCCTACAGAATGCTTAATTCTTCTCGTAGTTCATGTCATGCTTATGTTTTACTGACATCACGACAGTACAAATTACAACGTTAAGCGTGCCTTATGTGACGTCATTTTAGTGTATTCCGACTGGCTGAATGACAGATAATATACTACTGTATAGTGGTGAGAGTGGTTAAAACAGGTGATCACTCCAGGCATTTCGGGGAAATGACCTCATCCATTAGTTAGCAGTCACCCTATTCAAACACTGGATAGAAACAACTCACAATAGTATCGATTTTTGTTTACTTCATTATAGTTTACCTTATCGTGCTTAAGTAATACAAGCGTAGGCGCCAATTGGACATTTCTACGTGGGGTATAATTTGACAAACGTACTACTACCTGACAATATCTTAATATATATATTTTCTCTACTAAAGTGGTGTTTTGTTTGTAGTAATGCCCAAAGCTAGACAATAGGCTATCTGTGCTGTGCCCACCACGGTCATCGAAACCCAGTTTTGAGTGTTATAAGCCCGTCTGTGCCACGTGGGGGGGGGGGGGGCTTAAAGTGGTGTTGCCCTGTTAATGTGTGTGTGAGCGTTTGTCTTTACGTATAAAATCTTTGGAGGTTCATCCATCCTCCAGTTAATATACTACAATTCTGTGGTTTTCCTCATCTGTACCTTAGAGCAGGAGCGGATTGGACCTCTGGGACACCGGAAAAATTCCCAATGGTTCATGAAAAAAAAGTGTTAAATTTTTATAAGATCATTTAAACGAATTTAATCGGACACCAAATTTCTCGTTAACGGATTGTAACGAGTAATAATATAACTTTCAGTTCATCTAACTTTGTATTCATGTAGGTCTCTACTTTACTAAGAAGGGTAATATATGCAACAAACGTTGAACTGTAAATGAAAAGATTTAATTGTGCTAATACATGGTACAGACTATGAAACATTAACCCCAGCACCCCGCTCGGTTTTCTTCAGGAATCCCTCTCCGCCAAATTCATTGCAGGACCGGCATTAATATAAATTTTCCGGGCCAATTTTAATCACAATCGGCTCGTATTTTTATCGTTTGTGGAAGGTGCTTTTTAAAACATTATAGAAATTGATGCCTGAATAATTAAGTATTAGTCTTGCCTCACTAACTGGATTATAAATGTATATATAATCTCGTTCCCAGTTATACGCACGTTCTTGACGTATATTGTGGGGCTTCCTTAACGGAATGTTTCATTATTAGAAGAAAAAAAAAGGCTTTTCTCAACAGGAGGGTCAAAATATTCTCAAAGAAACGTTTTCATACACATTAACATATTTTCATAGTTTATTTTAGTAGTCTCAAATCTTCCATGTGTTTTTATATAGGTAAAGCCACTCGATGTTGGCAATGTATGCCCGAAGCAATCTTTTTTGACCCTGCCGGTTTTATCTGGTCTTTAAATCACGCACAAGGTTCAAGAAATGATGAACCGAACGATCGTTCTAGAAATCAAAGGCTACATGAATGGAAACGTTTGGAACACTGCCAATTGTCGGTTTGAATTGATTCGTCCTAATATTAGGGTCGTGTGTAAATTACAGTATTATATATCTATAATATATGTGGCGTCTATGTTTCAAGATCCAAAAGCGGGCCATATGACTCATCAGTAGTAAACCATTCAACTTAGTGCCACAATTTCTTTTGTTAATGATACTGGATAACTTGAGTTGAATAACTTCTTATACAGACAATTATTATTGCATATAGAAATCAAACTTGAAAATCAAAATCTCCTATCTTTGTTTCTCTACTAGACATTTCCTAAACACATGTACCAAATTCTATTAGACATTTATTATAACACATGTTGTACCAAGTTGTATTAGACATTTATTAAAACACATGGTGTACGAAATTCTACTATAAATTTCTTAAAACACATGGTGTACCAAATGCTACTAGACGTTTTTTCTCTGGTTCATAGTTTTCCAAAGCAGAAACTGTTGCAAATTTATATATATAAAGAGGAAAGTGTGTTTGTTTGCACTTCTGGTTCATAGTAACTAACTCTGGTTCTTAGTAGCTAACTCTGGTTCATAGTAGTTAACTCTGGTTCATAGTAACTAACTCTGGTTCTTAGTAGCTAACTCTGGTTCATAGTAGCTAACTCTGGTTCTTAGTAGCTAACTCTGGTTCTTAGTAGCTAAGTTAACTACTAAGAACCAGAGTTAGCAACTGTGAACCAGAATTAGCTACTAAGAACCAGAGTTAGCTATTAAGAACCAGAGTTAACTACTAAGAACCAGAGTTAGCAACTGTGAAACAGAGTTAACTACTAAGAACCAGAGTTAGCAACTATGAACCAGAGTTAGCTACTAAGAACCAGAGTTAGCTATCACACCTCTTCTGCCAAGCCCTTTGTATTTTTTTTGTATGAAAATTACAATTGTACT
>NW_013668843.1:58315-60052 GCF_000517525.1 Limulus polyphemus
ACACATGGTGTATCAAATTCTACAGATATTTATTATAACACATGGTGTATCAAATTCTACAGATATTTATTATAACACATGGTGTACCAAATTCTACTAGACATTTATCATAACGCATGGTGTACCAAATGCTACTAGACGTTTTTTATAACACATGGTGTACCAAATTCTACTAGATATTTATTATAACACATGGTGTACCAAATTCTACTAGACATTTATTATAACACATGGTGTACGAAATTCTACTAGACATTTATTATAACACATGGTGTACGAAATTCTACTAGACATTTATTATAACGCATGGTGTACCAAATTCTACTAGACATTTATTATAACGCATGGTGTACCAAATGCTACTAGACGTTTTTTATAACACATGGTGTACCAAATGCTACTAGACGTTTTTTATAACACATGGTGTACCAAATGCTACTAGACGTTTTTATAACACATGGTGTACCAAATGCTACTAGACGTTTTTTATAACACGTTTGTAAGCCTTTGATGTTAAATTGAGATGAAAAAAGGGGGAGGGGGAACCAGATAGACGTTTGTAAGCCTTTGATGTTAAATTGAGATGAAAAAAGGGGGAGGGGGGAACCAGATAGACAAAACGTGATATTTTTTTTTACAGTGAAGGCTATAGTTTCACAGGTTGATTTGATTTGTGCATAAAACGAAACAAAACAGTTTAATTAACTACTTATTAGTAGCGAGAAATCCAAGATTACTAATTACTTTCCATACAAATCATGCCCTTATTTTATTTTGGGAATAAATGCTTTCTTTCTGATGAAAATATTAAGAGTATAAGTAACGGTTAAAATTGATAATCAGTAAATCGAAACCTTATGGAGAAAGTACTACGATCAGAAACAGTTTTTGTGCTGTTTAAATATCTCATACATTAAGTAGGTGTATGTATCCAATGAAGTATCAGTGCCGACGGTCAAAGTTTAGATCTACGTGTAGATATAGGAGCCATGGTTTCAACGTTGTTACCAAAGCTACTGTAACACTAAACAACAGGCACGTGTTGGCATGCGGGTGAAACGCCCATTGTTGGATTTGCTCAACGGCTCCTTTGATGTGTGGTAAGTGTGGCTCTAGAGGTCGCTGTTTCAGGGCTTTATGTGGACATCAGACAGAAGAAAACACTAGAGAAACAACACCGAACATGACGTTTCAATTAGATTGCCTACTCAGATAAAATGCAAGATATCGTACATTTTACACGGAGAGTGTAATGCACTTGGAGTATAGCGTGTACAAAGGTCGTATCTGCTAATTAGATTACCTAAAGACTGTAACTTTGTCTCTTTCTACTGGTGCTACACCTTATGATGTAATCTTAATTGTAAGATGTATATATATATTTATGTAAAGTTTCTAATCTTAAGATCCTAGCAAGTAAATGTTTAGTGGCGTTACTTTTTTCGTTTAATTTCCAGCAAAGTAATATATCACACACTTGGATATATTTTATGAATTTCTATCTTTTGATACTTACAGGCTCCCTAGATCGTTTGTCCCCTATGGGATATGCATCTTGTTATGTCACACTTCGTTTGCCCCTGTTAGAGATGCTTCTTGTTATATCATACTTCCTTGGTCGCTTATCTCCTGTTGGATATACCTCTTGTTATACCTTGGTCGTTTGTCCCCTGTTGAAGATCCATCTTGTTATACCATACTTCCCTGGTCGTTTGTCCCCTGTTGAAGATTCATCTT
>NW_013668843.1:60956-61289 GCF_000517525.1 Limulus polyphemus
TAACAGTATGTGTGTATTGACCTATTGATATTAGTTGGTGTTTACAGTAGTAACAGTATGTGTGTATTGACCTATTGATATTAGTTGGTGTTTACAGTAGTAACAGTATGTGTGTATTGACCTATTGATATTAGTTGGTGTTTACAGTAGTAACAGTATGTGTGTATTGACCTATTGATATTAGTTGGTGTTTACAGTATAACAGTATGTGTGTACAGACCTACTAAGATTAGTTGGTGTTTACAGTAGTAACAATATGTGTGTATTGACCTATTGATATTAGTTGGTGTTTACATTAGTAACAATATGTGTGTGTATTGACCTACTAAGATT
>NW_013668843.1:62289-71701 GCF_000517525.1 Limulus polyphemus
CGTTTGTCCCCTGTTCGATATGTCTCTTGTTATATCACACTTCCTTGGTCGTTTGTCCCCTGTTGAAGATTCATCTTGTTATACCATACTTCCTTGTTCGTTTGTCCCCTGTTGAAGATCCATCTTGTTATACCATACTTCCATGGTCGTTTGTCCCCTGTTGAAGATCCATCTTGTTATACCATACTTCTTTGGTCGTTTGTCCCCTGTTCGATATGTCTCTTGTTATATCACACTTCCTTGGTCGTTTGTCCCCTATTGGAAATGCCGCTTGTTTTCGCTTCATTAACATTTAACACTTCAGTAAAAAAGAATAACTTATTAGTTTGAATGTATTTATTTCCAGAGTAAACTATTAAACTAAAAAGAGTAATTACATCACAGATAAGAGACAACATTTAAATACTTGCTGAAGTTACACGTTAAATGAAAGAAAATGTCGGCCATGTTTACTACAATAGCAACTTCTGCCATGTCACTGTTATGACAAATAGCTTACATACATGACTAGGAAAATTTTGTTGTCATATCTAACACATGTTTACAAACAAACTGTTATTCTACTTGGCAGTCAGTGATCGCTAGCTGTTAATCCACAAAACATTCTCGTTTTTACTCTGTTTTAGAAAATGTTTTGATTATAGTGGCCAACTAAACGATATACAAAAGGTTTTATCATTGTTGTGTTTCAGAAAGAACCACTCTGGCAGACAGTGACAATAGAATTGATAATAACTTTCACAACACTGCTACGTTCTTATCAAAGATTTCTGGGGGGCAGTACTATAGCATAAAGATTTATGAAAGACATTCGCTCATTTTTATGATATTATAACTTACATCACAACGCGACCAGTGTTAGATACACGTGTCCTGAAGCAGTATAATGTCTTCTTTTTTTTTACGTCACGAAGCAGAGGATAAGCGCCATCTGTGGAGATTAGTTATGATACTTGCTTTAACGCAATAGCAATAAAAATAGATGAAATAATGGATATCTTTCTTTAATATAGATCTAAAACGAAACGTTTTACTTAACCGAACGAATCCTTACTGAACAAAATCATCTAAGTTCTAATATAACTTTGTGTATTACTGACTGTTGAACTATGAATTTTGGTTTTACTCCGACTAATTGAACAGACCATTTGTTGTATTACTGAGACATTGCACTGGAGAGTCAAAGGAGGAATTTAGTTCAAAACAAAGTAAGATATTGTGTATGAATCGACCTAATCAGATTAGTTGATGTTTACAGTAGTAACAGTATGTGTGTATTGACTTATTGGTATTAGTTGGTGTTTACAGTAGTAACAGTATGTGTGTATTGACCTATTGATATTAGTTGGTGTTTACAGTAGTAACAATATGTGTGTATTGACTTATTGATATTAGTTGGTGTTTACAGTAGTAACAGTATGTGTGTACAGACCTACTAAGATTAGTTGGTGTTTACAGTAGTAACAATATGTGTGTATTGACCTATTGATATTAGTTGGTGTTTACATTAGTAACAGTATGTGTGTATTGACCTATTGATACTGAACTGGTTGATTAATGAATTGGCGAAAACTACGTTAACTTTGTTCCTTGTCTCCAAACTTTTAGTGACCAGATATTATGTAAAAGATTTTAGTTTCTATATGTGTTAGTTGTTCAAGTAAAAAAAAAAAAAACTTTAATAAAATATGGGTTTCTCAATGCTTGACACTGTAGTAAAGCTCCCCCCCCCCGGTGGGACAGCGGTAAGTCTTCGGATGTACAACACTAAAATCAGAGGGTTCGATTCCCCCTCGGTGCTATAAGAAAAACACACATTCTGTAGTAAAGTATAAATACCAGTTGATTTATAATTTTTACTTACAAGATTTAAATTTAGTATTCTCCATTATTTCTCGAAGTTTCGATTTACATACTAGTAATTCCAGTATTAATGTGCGTGGATTGAATGGACAGATGCAATGGGTGTTTTGTAGGCTGAATAGAAAATAAAGACTCGGTGATATTTGAATTTTACTGAAAGTGACTCGTGCATGTGCTTACAGTTATTGTACAAACGTCACCGAGTCACAAATCATAAATTAGCATTCATTCAATATTAAATAGAGACATACATATATAAAAAGAGAAAGCTGACACAATATGGCCGTTTATATATTAGTAAGTCTGAAAGGTTAGACACAATATGACCGTTTATATATTAGTAAGTCTGAAAGGTTAGACACAATATGGCCGTTTATATATTAGTAAGTCTGGAAGGTTAGACACAATATGCAATTGAGGGAAAAGGTGAGACGCGGTATGAGATGAATATATCAATGAAAAGAAAACTGAGGCATAATATGGCCTTATAGATAGACAATATGTTATGTTTGATTTTTATACTACAGTTAAACATGTATAATTAAGTTGGAAATACAAATAAGGTTATTTTGTAAATTCAAAAAAGACATTACTGTCGATTTACTTCTCAATTAATCATTGAATATGTAGTTAAATATAGAATTGAAGCGGTAAGTCTGAAGGCTTATAACGCTAAAAAACAAGTGGGCACAACACAGATATATCTCATTGTGTAGCTTTGCTCTTAACTACAAACAAAGCTTTTAAACTCGATGCAGTACGATAAAACGTCCAAGCGAGAGAAGCAATAAGGCTTTTTTAGGCCTAATAAATTAAGTAAAATTACATTTAACTCTAGAATATTTTCTTTTGCAAATTCATATAAATTAATCCTTTGCGGATTTTGAATCGGAGTTGAGTAAATTTAGCATTTCATATCTATTTTGGCTGCCACAAGTCATCCACTTGGGCAGTGACTTGTGGCAGAGGTAAGCTAAACACTATTTTACTAACCTCGTAAACAATCCTACCTCCCCTGGAAATAGCCAATCACATTATTTAGTAGGCTGTTGTAGCAACCGATAGCGTAATGAAGACTGGTGTAAATGGCTTCCGGCTATGAATGTAATGTTTCTCAATCTGTGGTTTCTTATGAATAGTTCTGGATTTTTCAGTCCAAATGAAATTTAAAAAAAAAACATAAAAGTTTTGTTTTATACAAGGATAAAATTTGATCTCGAATATCACAACACACTTTTTAATATTTATTCTAGGAAAGTTGCTAAAATTGTCTGCAGGCTAAAACAAATTGGATATACTTCAGTCCATTCGTAGAAAGGAAACCATATAATGAAAACGTAAGCGAAACCATTTCGTTAATTCAGTGTACATGTGCAACTCGGAATAAATTACAGCGAAAAGACAAGTTAATGATAAAAACTCAGCCAAAATAAGTAATTGGTGGATAATAAAGGTACAAATTTTGGTACAGTATATATATACTCATCTCAAATGTATATAAACTTTTCAATTTAAGAATGGAGCATTAGAAAATCTTTTGTACTAACTGTCTCAAGATTTAACTTTATGGAACGTACAATAGGGGAAATAGAAGTAGACGCAAACAGCAAAGTGAAACAAATAACCTACACATAAGGGGTGTTGCAAAATAAATCACACTTTTCCCCCCGAGTGCATAAGAAAGTAAAATAAGATTTTGATTCAATCAAGAAAGTAATTTCAAGTATCAATATCGCTTGTTTGGGTCACCATTGTTCTCACGCACGAGTTTTAATCGACTTGCAAAAGATTTCAGCAATGCAACAAACATGTTTGTTTTTGTGGCTGTCTCTGTGAGCACATCAGTGAGAACACAAATCAAGGTTTCGCGTTTGTGTCTCTCGCATTCAGGCAAAGTTTTCAACATTTCTGTGCATTGTTGAACGAAAGCTCCGACTTGAATTCTCGGAGCATATCTGCGACTAGTTTCCGAGCCATCCCGAACGCAGCACATGAGAAACGAACCTGAGTTCTAGTGAGCACCATGATTCAAAGGTTTTCGCAAAAAATGAAATTCGAAGAGTCAAACACCCAAGAGTACGTTGAAATGACGTTCTCTCACGAGTGATGATATTCGCTGTCCTACCAAGTTCATCATTACTTCGTGGGGGGGGGGGATTTAGTTTTTGCAACGCTAGAAACCGGGTTTCGATACAGATAGCCCTTTGTGCTTAATTACAAACAACAACAACCAATTATATTTTATAATTGTTAGAAAGATTACTTAACAGTCTATCTAAATGTCCGTGGACAAAATATATATATTTATTTATAAATCTCAAAAGACGTAATGTACATATACATCGTATTTTATCGTTACCAGGAAGTTAAATACCTAATTCTGACTAAGCTAGTCACACTCAGCGCGCTAATAAATATATTATCTTGTACAGTTTCTCTATTCAGTTCTTTATTATATTCTTACATTAACTTGAATTTAGTTGCTTAATACATATTAATAAAACTTTAGAGAAGGCCAGAGAGTGGCATTCAGATAGTGGTTAACGTATCGGACTGGGGATCCCGAGGTATCAGGTTAGAGATGCTGCTGACAAACATGCTTTGATCTTTCAGTTTCTTATAAGAGCGGCGAGTGCTGTCGACTAGTTGCCGTCTCGCTGGTCTGTAGTTCAAAATTAAGGACGGATGTGACCCTTTAGCCATCTTGTTATTCAGGTGACCAAAGAAACAAGTGATAGAGAAATGTTACTGTGTCCAACAATTTACGATTATTCTCGTAGTAGCTCGTTAATTACGATAATATCACCTGATTCTGTTTTATTTCTCTGTATGTTTAGTTGAATAAAAAAGTATTACCATTTATCTCTTTTTGTTTCTTGAGGAGCGAGTTAGCTGATGAGTCTCTGTTTTATTTCTTGAAAATATCCTTAGCTTCACTGTTAATACCATTTTTGTATGTTTTGTTTCTTGAAGAGACCCTTAGCTGATAAGTCAAGGATAACACCATTTGTCTGTGTTATTTTTTGAAGAGAACCTTAGCTGATAAGTCAACATAACACCATTTGTCTGTGTTGTTTCTTGAAGAGACCCTTAGCTGATAAGTCAAGGATAATACCATTTGTCATGATTTTGTTTCTCTGGGAGTTCATTGCCGATAACAGTCAAATATATTAACGTGGCAGTCATCATTCGGTTTCCATTAATAAACTTAGTGTTCTGGGTTCTCTAAGTTAGACGCTTTCAGATAGTTTTACGAGGGTTTTTGTATTCAAATTGTTTCATGACCAATTACTTTATGAGTAATGAGATACGTTAATTGAAGTGGAAAGCTCTACTTAGTATTAAAGAATGTTTACTTGTTACCAGTTGAAATTACATCGCGGTCATGGTCTAGGATACAGACTTTTTATCACTAAACAAAATAATTTTATGGCATTGTAAGTCATCCTTGTCGTATATATGCAGTGGACGTTTTTCTTCTTCTCTATTATACGACGAGTGTTAAGCTTTTGAGCGTTGTTACAGCACCACCGTGAGTTACACACACAGACACATAGACTTTTCCTGTCTGTGGCTGTGAAAAGAAATTTTAGACCCCAAGTTAACAAGTACCTTGATGTAGTTTTCTTCTTCCGCTGATTCTTGGGATTGAAAACAAGGGTCTTTTGTAAGAGGTTTCTTTAGCTCTCCTTCAGTTGGTTCAGCTGATGTAACTTCTGGCCTTAGGGATTGTTAGTCTTGTAAACACAAATCCTAAGTAAGGTCTTTGTTCTTTTGTTAGAAACGAAAGCCCACCAATTAAGCATTGGAATGCTTTCAAAAGTCAATTTAAACATTAATTCAATTGGCATAGATTTCATTCGGAAGTACAATTGGAAATTGTGACATTTTCACGAGGAAGAGATGTAACTTTCTTTTGCCATGGGGCTTCCAAGATTACACCGTGTTTATCAAATAAGATAGACAGTTGTTAAAGTATTAGATTCATGTTTGATGTCCCATAACTTTGTTTCCAGCAGAAAAACATTCACACAAACTTCCATATTTCTAGATCAAAATTTTCACTGTGACGTTAACAATATTCTCATTCTCCTACAGACGCCATGATTAAAATATCCTGTTCATCGAGTGATTGGCACTCATGACAAAAAAGATCAAGCTTGTGCAGTAGTTATCTATATAAATAATACGCTTTCCGTTGTCTGTCTGGGATTTTGCTCGTAAATATTTCAATCAAACGCAACAAATGTTATATCGTTAGAAAGGCTTTTGTCCGAGGGATCGGAATTGCACAATGGCTTTTAAATTCTGAATCATCTTACCTGTTTTTTACTTAGCCAAGCTTTTTAATGCAACGAGTATGCTACACGATGCCACAATGTCGTTGTCATCACGCGACGACTGGTTTCGATTTCAGCTTTAGTGTTTTATTTGTAAAGTATTTCATACAAACATCAGTTAACCCGCATGTAATTTCCTAAAAAATTAACAAAACATTAAATACAATTGTTATGACCTTTATCGAATTACTTTGGTCTAAAATACGCATGCGTAATTCGTTCAAAACCATATGCTTATCACTCTGTGAAAACGCATTCAGACGTTTCTGAATATTCAGCTAAGTTTGCCTTCATTACAAATTTACATTCACTTTACTTTGTAATAATGTAGCTTCGGTTCGTTTCATAGACTGCTATAAACACCTTTTAGCTACATTTTCTTTACTACATGTTTAATTCTTCGCTTTTGTGAGTTTCTTTGATTCAACTAGTAACACCGTGTCATAAACTGAAAGCTAATAATTGTTTCATACTCTGTACACTAGTATAAATACCGTTACTATACTTCTTTGTTTACTTTACGTGCAGTTTTACTAAAGTTACGTCTACGAGGGTTTGTTTGTCTGACTGCTTAACATTTTTTTCAAATATACCAAGATTTAATAATCTAACACATAATGGCTGGAAGAAAGAGTATCTTAAATGTCGTACGTGAAAATGATAAAATAAGGAAAATTCAAGCGAAGGACATGAAAACTACCTCAAATGCACAAACTTTAAATGGCTCATTTTTATATTCCTTGACCCTACCCAGGCAAGATGGCAAAAATATCTGCCAGGAATTAACTAAAGGTACCCATCAAACAGGAAAGACTGAAGATTCAGCTTACGCGATGTTTATTTAAAATTAGATAATGTCGTAGACCTGTGAGGATTTTATTTGTCTTTAAAGACGTCATGAGCTATCCAAATTTGATGAAGGTTAAAGGAGAGGAGTTGTGTAAGACAGAGATGTAGTCTTACATTTTTTTTTTTTTGAAAACAAGAACAAATCCACGAGACATCCAGCACAAGCGTTTATTTTTATCAGTATGTCCTTTCGTTGACAAGTACACTCAAATACTTCGTCTCTTTGTGTGTTTTACAATTTTTTTCTGTTCTTTTTTTTAAAGAACTAACACATTAATTATGCCAGAAAAACCAAAGAACTTTTTTTGAGCATTTTGCTTAGTTAAATCAGGTAGTGTATTTTATAGTTAGCATAGCATAAGTTTACAGGTTAGTAAATAACGAATTACTTAATATGTTTAAATACCACGTCGTAAGATAAACCAAATATTGATTAACTGATGTTGCTTTAATTGAACTTGAACATGATTTCAAGAAGGAAAGGGGTAATTATTTAGTGAATTAAACACATATACACATACGTCATAAATCATTTTGTTCAACTTATGAATATCAGAACCTCCATACATTTTGTATACGTATATATTTATGGAAAGAGTTATTGTTTAAAATCGTGTAGTACACTTGTGTTGCTGGATATGTATCTTGTACTACTGAAAAAAAAGGTAAATATTGTGCTTACTGTGAAGTAGAAGGTAACGAAGAGCAAAGCACATAAATATTGTTAATAAATACAGCTTGATAGATAGGAGTAGTGACGTAGACATGGCTGACATCATTGATTGGTAAAGTTATTACTTGTTTCAAAGTTCACTGCGTTTACCTTACAGTCTTTGCTCGAAATTCAACAAACAATACAACACACAAGGAAAGTTCCGAAACAATATAACACTCAAGGGAAGTTCTAAACAAACAGTACAACACAAAAGGGAAGTTCTGAAACAATACAACACGCCACTAAAATTCTGAAACAATATAACACTCAAGGGAAATTATTGTCCAACAATACAACACAGAAGAAAAGCTCTGAAATAATACAACACACAAGTAAAATTCTTAAACAATATAACACTCAAGGGAAGTTCTAAACAAACAGTACAACACAAAAGGGAAGTTCTGAAACAATACAACACACAAGAAAGATCTGAAATAAACAATACAACACAAAAGAAAAGAAAGAATCTGAAATAAACAATACATCACAAAAGAACAGAAAAAATATGAAATAAACAATACAACACACAAATAAAGTTCTGAAATAAACAATACAACACAAAAGAAAAAGAAAAATATTAAATAAACTATACAACACACAAATAAAGTTCTGAAACAAACGATACAACACACAAATAAAAGTTCTGTAACAATACAATAAACACACAAGAAAAGAACAACAGGAAAGGAATACTGAGTGATAAATCTCAACCTCTGAGAATCAAAAATTGTACTTAATACTGTCGAGAGTAAATGTTTTATCTTTGAAAACAATAAAGAAAACTAAAGAGCAATTTATCACTACTTGAATGAACATGATTTTATCTGTATAGCTTTATTGAGGTCAGACACATGTTCGTGTGTGTAAACAATAATTGTAATAATTTACAGCGGAAAGCTACGAATAACATGTTTGAAGTGCTAGTAACAACACTGGCAATAGCAAGTGGATTTTTCAGATTATGTAATCAAAGCACTCAAATCTATATCCTGAATGAACTCGGATATTCCCCTGGTGTTGAAATAACATGAAAAATAGGAGTAGCAGGTAACCAAACCTGCCATGAACTTTGGCAGCAAGAAAAAAAAAAGATCTAAAAGTTATGTGTATTTATACATAAGTACGAGGATTTCTCTTCCATTAAACATTTTTGTTTCTTGTTTGTTTGTAGTTTAATCCCAAAGCTACACAATGGGCTATTTGTGCTCTGCCCACTTTTTGTTTCTAATTCGTAAGCTTCCGGTAACACTTGCAGCTTCTATATTCAGGTGTTTCACTCTATGTGGAAGAGAAGACCTCATATTATGGTCAATATACAACACCACCCACGTTAAGAGAACTTGACGTCATGGTGCATCTTATTTGCCCCCAAAAATGGAACACAAACGACTTCCAAGGCTACGTGTTCGACCTCATATCAGTTTGTTCGTATGTCATCTTACTTAGGTTATCACAGATTCTTGTGATTCTTTTTTTTTTTTCATTTCAATACAACTTTCACTTTCAGCGTGATTTTCGATACATTCTCCAGTGACAAGAAGTCATACGTCTTTTTTTTTCTTTTTTTTTACTTGTACAACATTGGTTTGTTTATGAAGTATGAAAGTTGTGTTCCAAATCACAGTGGCAGCTGTAGTACAGGTTG
>NW_013668843.1:72575-77664 GCF_000517525.1 Limulus polyphemus
TGATATCGCTATAAATACGTTCCGCACTTTCAGGTTTGGGCGCGTTATAAAACTGACAGTTAGTTCCGCTATTCGGTTGAAAGACCCGAAAAAGCGATGGGCCATGCTGACTAGCTGCCCTCTCTCTGTGTTCAGTAACTAAAAATTAAGCTATAGCTGATACACTTTAGTTGGGGTATCTGACTTAGCTGTTTAGTGAATGTGGACATAAATTTCAGTTACTATTTTACTCTGGACTAAAACGCCTCCTAGTAGCACAGCGGGATGTCTTGGTACTTACAACGAAATCAGGTTTCGATACCCGTGTTGGGCAGGGCACAGATAGCCAATTTTGTAGCTTTGTGCTTAATTACAAACAAACTCTTAGTGTCCCCCAGTGGCACAGCGGTATGTCTGCGGACTTACAACACTAGAAACCGGGTTTCGATACCCGTGGTGGACAGAGCACAGATAGCCAATTGTGTAGCTTTGTGCTTAATTACAAACAAACAAACTGGACTAAAACATTTTATCATAATTACCTTTGTGTGCTCCAGATTCAATTTTTCCAAAATATGTTTTTTTTATTCTGGATTTAACTTTAAACAGAATCGTATTTGGCAAAGTGACTAAACTTTATGGCACTGAACATTTGAACAACGCTCTCCTTTTGCATTAAATCTTGGTAATATACCATCAACTGGAGGGATGTTAATAGTACATTACTGGATCTCGTTATATCAGTTTTTGTAGGCTGATAAATTACTGTGAAAACACCACCACAGAGTTGACAAGTTACTCTGAAATAACTAGTCAATCTTTCGTTCAGTGTTTTGTTGAATGCTCAATGATGTAATTTGCTTCAGAATGATATGACTACTTTTATATACATTTTTCTCTGCTGTCAACCGGCTTTATTAACACGAAACCGCTTCAGGCACAGCAGACAAAAAAAAGCGTATTGACGAGCTCGCACTTGTATTACGGAAATGCGCATGTCCAACTTTTGGTTGTAGTGTGCGTTGATTTAAATGATGATGCATAACTTTTCCCATATGTGTCAACCAGAAGAAGGCCTAGGGGTTTATATAGATCACGAACATATAAATCCAGAATACACACACGTACATCTAATTATATCTAATTGGCTGAACAAATTAAGAATTGCGAAATCTCTCTCTCGCTGACCCCTTGGAAACAACAAACAAAACTAAAAACCTTTACATTACAATATAATAATTTCTCTATACACTAAAGGAATTTATATTACAAGCTTATATTTCCTATATAAATGTTGGTGTGCCTAAATTTCTAACTATCGGGATACATGTGCGTGATTTTTTTATTCATTGATGTTAGATGATAATAATATTTCAACAAGATTAATTATTGGATAAATTGTCTTAAATTTAAGAAAAACCAGCAAAAATGTGGGTTACCTGTCACTTGCTACAAGAAGGACTTCGAAACTTGGAAATTATTCCTTTTTTTTTTTTATTGGCCCGGCATGGCCAGGTGGTTAGGGCGCTTGGCTCGCAATCTGTGGGTCGCGGGTTCGAATCCCCGTCACACCAAACATGCTCGCCCTTTCAGTCGTGGGGGCGTTAAAATGTGACGGTCAATTCCACTATTCGTTGGTAAAAGAGTAGCCCAAGAGTTGGCGGTGGGTGGTGGTCTTACACTGCTAAATTAGGGACGGCTAGCGCAGATAGCCCTCGTGTAGCTTTGCGCGAAATTCAAAACAAACACATTTTTTACCCGTAAGAGGTAATAAAAATAAACATGTTTTTAAATCACGCTCATTTTTTTTTGTATCTTGGTAACATAAAACTAGTACGTTAAGCAAATAGATATCAATGAGCATTTGTATCCCTAATACAACGGTTAAACTTAGAGTAGGCAGTCCAATCCTCATAAATCTGTACCCGAGTACGTGCAGAGAGTCACACAAGTTTCTAACTTGGACAAAATCTGTGAAGTTCTGGGTTTTTATGACGGGATGAATTTTAAAACCTTTGATATATCACCTCGTTAGTTCATCAGTGATCTTTAACCCCTAAATAATACATTTTTGGATACAATGATATTGAGAATTTTCATTAACAAATTAAGTGCATATGACAAAATGAAATTGTAAGTAATTTATTATTTTCTTATGTACACTTTGGAATTTGATGACGAGGAACCCACTTTTTAGAAAATAAAGTTTGGAGACGAATCGAATGGGTAGTGAAAGAAACTTTATTACAAATGTACAATATTTCGACAAGCTTATGTCATCATCAGGTACCTGTTGGCCCCGGTTGGTATTACGTTGTAAATGTGACTCCATTTCTAGAACGTAGATATCTTCTTTCTCTGCTTGACAGAGTTGGTCCCGGTTGATATTACGTTGTAAATGTGACTCCATTTCTAGAATGTAGATATCTTCTTTCTCTGCTTGACAGAGTTGGTCCCGGTTGGTATTACGTTGTAAATGTGACTCCATTTCTAGAATGTAGATATCCTCTTTATCTGCTTGACAGAGTTGGTCCCGGTTGTAAATGTGACTTCATTTCTAGAATGTAGTTAGAATCTTTTGGATGAATGTGAAGTAAAATTTGACGTAGAATTTCCAAGGTTCTCAAAATCATAAATCATTTTAATTTTGTAAAGTCAGCCAAGGCTAAAACAATTTTCGTAACCACTTAGAATACTAAGTCAACGATTAAACTTTTAGATGCAGGAATTAAAAGATGGGCTTACATAACAATTAAAGTATAAACATTGTGTTTCGAAGCACTGTAAATAAATGTTACATGCGTGTTACGATACTCGTACACCGTATAAACGTTCCTTGTGTGACATCATTACTCTTGGAGAAGGTTTTCTAATTCAGTCCAGACATAAGTTTACCATTCTAGTGGCGCTGATATAAAATCTTTCAGCCGGGAGATTAGCGGATGTATAGGATCGAAGTTAGCCAAGCATGTATACATTCAACCTGCAAAGTTTGGTGAAACGTCAAAATAAGGCTGCCGATTTCTTTAAATCAGTCACTTTAACTGATTCTTTATGAGGTTTTTGTTTTGGTTTGTTTTGAATTTCACGCAAAGCTAAACGAGAGCTATCTGCGCTAGGTTTCCCTAATTTAGCAGTAAAAGATAGCTAGTTAATATCATCCAGCGCCAATTCTTGGGCTACTCTTTTACCAACAAATAGTGGGATTGACCGTCACATTCTAACGTACCCACGGCTGAAGGAGCGAGCATGTTTGGTGGGACGGAGATTCGAACCCGCAGATTGCGAGTTGAGTGCCCTAACCACCTGATGGGAAACGAAATAAAAAAATCATAATTTTTAAGTATTCGTTAACTTTTCTCTAATTCCTTGATACGTTTTGACCACAATTGTGTGAACCATTCGTTACACCAAATGTGTTCCTTATTTAACATTGATCACTTTGTGATGGAACTACGGTAACCTTCATGTTGTGAGAAGCTACGAAATTTCCTTAAATCTCTGTTTGTTTTCTTAACTTTGCGCAAGCTACACAAAGGTTTATTAGACCTATTTTTTTCAGTGATAGGATAGAGGACTCAGCAACACCCACCAACAACACTTGGCCACTTTTATTTGACCGAATAATGAGATTTTTCCGTCATTCTTATAGTGGATCCAAAGTGTGGTTCTCAGCTCGGGCACGATAGCCACTATGCTACGGTCGGCTCTACTTAAATTATACTTTTGTTGCTAAATCGTCTTTTGTTTCAGCAGAATGTGACATTCTCGTACAGAGTAACTTTCAGTTTTTCTTTCTTTTCTTGCTAATACGTTTTAATCATTAATATTTCACGAGACTTTTACTTGGCACATCTTGATTTTCATGGAAGGTACACTAATGATTTAAATAATGTAGAATCCTGGCCTTCTTCACCAGAAAGCTATATAACATGACTTTTACTTGGCACATCTTGATTTTCACGGAAGGTACACTAATGATTTAAATAATGTAGAATCCTGGCCTTCTTCAACAGAAAGATATATAACATGACTTTTACTTGGCACATCTTGATTTTCACGGAAGGTACACTAATGATTTAAATAATGTAGAATCCTGGCCTTCTTCACCAGAAAGATATAACATGACTTTTACTTGGCACATCTTGATTTTCACAGAAAGTCCACTAATGGTATAAATAATGTAGAATCCTGGCCTTCTCAACCAGAAAGATATAATATGACTTTTACTTGGCACATCTTGATTTTCACAGAAGGTACACTAATGATCTAAATAATTTACCATACTGGTCTTCTCCACCAGAAAGATATAACATGACTTTTACTTGGCACATCTTGATTTTCACGGAAGGTACACTAATGATTTAGATAATGTAGAATGCTGGCCTTCTTCACCAGAAATATATAATATGACTTTTACTTGGCACATCTTGATTATCACTGAAGGTACACTAATGATCTAAGTCATGTAAAATCCTGGCCTACTCCACAATAAGAATTTAATATAACTTTTAGTTGGCACATCTTGATTTTCACCGAAGGCGCTCCAATGATCTAAATCATGAAAAATTCTGGTCTACTCCACCATAAAGATCAAATATGACCTTTACTTGGTACATCTTGATTTTCACAGACGGTATGCTGATGGTCTCTAACGTATCAGTAGTTTCTTTATAGTGAGCAACATTTATTTTATGAAATGAACGATGTTATATTGTTAATTTTTAGAAACATTTCTTCGAATTGTTTAACTCTTAAAAACCACAACACGAGTTTGTAGACTTGTATCACTCTTTTATACCAGAGATATTTCCTAAATCTATAAAGCATAGATGGGGCTCTAATTGATTATTACTTTTTCTAACTTTCTTTCGCATTCCCATGGTGGCACAGCACAGATAGCCCATTGCGCAGCTTTGCGCTTAATAACAAAACAAACACTTTTTTCGGTTCTGTTATAGTTTGTGTATTAATAACATTAACGAGACATGTCATGCATTTTCCATAATGATTTTTTTCTGTATTCCATTTAGTAAAATTAACAGCTTATATAACAAACACTTATCAGGTTTCACTCTAATCATTGCTGAATACACATGCATTATGTATT
>NW_013668843.1:78621-87592 GCF_000517525.1 Limulus polyphemus
GTTTAACATAACCTGATGATGACAAAACCTTGTCGAAACGTTGTACATTTGCTGTTATGTTACACTTATATTACAATTTTTCTTCATTACCCATTCAAGCCGTCTCCAAGCATTATTAGTCTCAAAGTTGTTTGTTTTCACTGGAAATGCACGATTTCAGTGATAGAAATTAGGCCTAATTAACTAAATCATCGACTCTTTTGTAACGTTAGGCTTTAGCCATAATTAAGTTTGTATTTGTATTTTCGATTTATGGGCTACCTGCTGGTGTCCCTAATTTACAACTATTGCCCAGAAGGATGACAGCTAGTCGGCAACAATTTACCTTCTGCCATTCATGTTTAGGGTAGACTGCCACTTTTACAATGCACTCACAGCTTAATAAAATTCGGGGAATATTTTGTAGTATAACACGGATTCGAACCCGGTTCGCCATCTTGAAAATCCTGAGCTCTACTACAAGGGAAACCCTCGCTCCCTCTATTAAATGTTATTTGATATGAAGGATATGTCTTTTTTTTATATAAAAGCAAATACTTTTCGCATTAATTTGTACACGTTTATTATAATATACGAACACAATGTTTGTCCTTCTTCTCCTGGTGATAGCTACTTTACGTTTGTATAGATTACAGGTTTGGTTAGCTGTCAACTGTGGTTGACAATAATTTGGATACATGAACACAATGTTTGTTAATCTTTTTTTTCTGGTGATAGATCCCATAAGTTAAGATAAAAAATAACAGAACAAAAGAAAATAAACGTGGATGTAATCCGTGAGAACGGGTTTCATCAACTCTGTAGGCAGATACATTTAAACAACATATCAACACCGGAAACATCTTAATTAATTGGAGGGATTTTTAGAGCCTTATTTTTAAAACATATATTAACTCGGATTAATAAACCATATGCCACACAATAAGGTATACAATTTATTTTATTTTACTGATTTCTGCTCAATATACTGGTATTTTAATCCTTTTATTTTATTCCTATTTTACTACAGCTTATATATATATATTTTTAGCAGTATTTATTATTTTTGGTGAACTAATATGTTATCTTTACCAAAGCCAGTTTTTATAATCAGAGTTAAATTTGAAAGTGTAAATTGATTCAGCCCACTACACCAGACCTCCAGTTAGAAGCACGAGCTTGATATTTTGCAGCTGTTGATAGTTTCTGTTGTTATTCCAGGATAACATTTTAAATCATGAAAAACAACGAATATGTCCAGCTCACGTTTATGGACATTGATCCATGCTACTTCATAAGTGTAAATATCTCTAGTTTTTAGACATTTACTTACGATACTTCTTCAGTGTGAATAACTTACATTATCTTCAGCCTTGATTTATGGACATTGACTCATGATGCTTCTTCAGTGTGAATATCTTACGATAACTTCAGCCTTGATTTATGGACATTGACCCATGATGCTTCTCCAGTGTGAATATCTTCATCCTTGATTTATGGACATTGACCCATGATGCTTCTTCAGTGTAAATATCTTCATCCTTGATATATGGACATTGACCCATGATGCTTCTCCAGTGTGAATATCTTCATCCTTGATTTATGGACATTGACCCATGATGCTTCTCCAGTGTGAATATCTTCATCCTTGATTTATGGACATTGACCCATGATGCTTCTCCATAAATCCTGCTATAAATCCTGTAACCCATGTGGTTTGAGAAAACATAGAACCAGATATTATACATAACGACGTAGAATTGTTAATACTTGTTGCTGGTGATAGTGGTCAAGATAAATGAAATACGTTTATAAATATCATTCAGGCAACCAGATTTAGTATTTTCAATATCTGTGTTACAAACGGGCTTAATGGTTAGGTCATAAACCTCTAAGATTTAGCTATGAGTTTGTACTTGGAAAAAATAAAACAGCAACTCAGGCCCGCTCAGCCTATTTTTCTTAACACAGGTAATTTACGAGAATAATATGAAAGGGATAGAACTTAGGCCACTCGAGTCACCATCTGCGGGTTGCCGGTTCGAATCCCCTCACCGAATATGTTCGCCTTTTCAGCTTTGGGGGCTTATAATATGACAGTCAGTCCCACTATTCGTTGGTAAAAGAGTAGCCCTAGAGTTGGCGGTGAGAGGTGTTGATTAGCTGCCTTCCCTCTAGTCTATCACTTGAAAATTAGGGACAGCTGGCGAGGATAACCCTCGAGTAGTTTTGCGCGAAATTCCACAAAGAAACAAATTTCGTCACACGTTTGTTCACAGTTACAAACAAAGGGATGAGATTTGGGAAGAGTGGGATTTGGTAACATTCTGGTTCAATTAACCTGAATGCATACATTTAATTGCTTGTTAGCAATGGTTTGTTACGTCTTTACAGTTTATACTGTACTTTTTTATGAAGCAAATTATAAACACTAATTAAATACCGTGTTTCTCACCTCCGTGAACTGGTGGACGACAGACAAATTATAAACACTAACTAAATACCGTGTTTCTCACCTCCGTGAACTGGTGGACGACAGACAAATTATAAACACTAATTAAATACCGTGTTTCTCACCTCCGTGAACTGGTGGACGACAGCAAATTATAAACACTAATTAAATACCGTGTTTCTCACCTCCGTGAACTGGTGGATGACAGCAAATTTTAAACACTAATTAAATACCGTGCTTCTCACCTCCGTGAACTGGTGGACGACAGAAAAATTATAAACACTAACTAAATACCGTGTTTCTCACCTCCGTGAACTGGTGGACGACTGAAATAAATGGTTTCTCATTTAAACGACCAAAGCCTGATAAGGTTTCAGTTCGTTTCATCTAACGAAACTGTCACTTTCCTTGTTACACTAATTTAAAAACAGCTTTGTTCAATAATTTTTGGCAGGCTTCTAGATAGTTTGAAGAGCGTTGACCTACAAAGTCAAAACGTATCACGTTACTAAGAGAATAGAATCTTGAACATTTTTTGATTCTTCAGATAACGTAGGTAATTACTAGAAGAAAAAAAAAAAGCATTGACTCAAACTTGGAGAAACTTTTTTTTTTCGGGGGGAGGGGAGAGGCGGGGATTTTAAATTAACCTCTCTTCTAAGGGCAGTCTCTCCAAATTATCTTCAACCACAGTTGACAGGCTAACCAAACCTGTAATCTATACAAACGTAAAGTAGCTATCACCAGGAGAAGAAGGACAAACATTGTGTTCCGATACACTGCCTTATCAGGTTTCACTGTAATCATTGTTGAATACACATGCATTATGTATTGTTGAATAACGATACACTGCCTTATCAGGTTTCACTGTAATTATTGCTGAATACACATGCATTATGTATTGTTGAATAACGATACATTGCCTTATCAGGTTTCACTGTAATCATTGTTGAATAAACATGCATTATATATCAGGTTTTATTATAAGTATTATATGTTATAAGGCGTTGCTAAATGATTTAACGGCAACAGTACGACTATATTTGCCATATTGTATATAGTTTATTATATCTGTCACTGATGTTTTTTAATGTGTAGACTACTTTTTCGTCTGAAAAATTGTTTCCAGTTTCTACATCAACTGCTGTTTTAAAAGACATCCGAGCGAGTTATATGTATTATACGTGAAAACCTTCTAGAACCATCATAGAAACATAGTTTAAAACAGCTGGTAATCCAAGCACTATTAGAGCTTTGAAGTTTTTAAATTACTAGGTTTATACTTTATTTTTCACTTAAAGCATTGTATACTTTTTTCTTACTTTTTTAATTAAGGAAAATTCTAAAGGTATAGTAGTCATTGGGATGGGCGTGGCTTATTGCTAACTGTGCATGTACTGTGAACCCAAGAGTTCATGTTTCGCGTTCCTTTGTTACAAAAACGAGCCCCTAAGTTTGGGGCTGTAGGTGCGCTAGAAGAGTGACGGTCAACTCTCACTGTTCGGTCAGATAAGAATAGCCCAAGAGTTAGCGGTGGTTGCTCTTAGCTAACCCTAACCTATTAGTTCAGATTAGGGTCGGCTATGAAAAGATAAACCTTTATGTAGCTTGCGCGAAGTAACGAAGAACAAAATGAACAGTCGGTTTTTCAAAAGGAAGCTGCGTTTAGTCTCGGCGATGACTACGACAAAGGGAAAGAAGCGTATTTATTTTTTAACTCACAGATACCCACGTTTTTCCACGTGGTTTTTTCTCTTCTGTGCACGAGCTTTTGTGCTTGAAATGTCGACATAATCTATTACCAAGGCCTTACTTGACGTAACCGTCCAATTTGTAGTGTTCTTAATTACTTGTGTTTAAATGGGCTGTTAATAAGTGGATTAACATACAAAAAAAGTTTTTAGTGCTTTTCTTGCTGTGGGCTGACCTCTGATGTTTCTTTGCATATGCTTCCCGATGGACACATGTTCTCAACATAAAGATTAGATTCATAAGTTGAAAGACTAACACACTACGAAAGCATTACCACATATTAAGGTTTATGGAGATTCTTATTAAAGTACTTAAAATTTCTTTAGAAGTAAACTGTATTTCAATTTGTTTTTTCTTCATAGTGTATAGTGTAGATAATATCTGCTTATAATTATTTTAGCTGCTCTGCTTCATTTAAGTAGCCCCTCAGTGGCACAGCGGAATGTCTGCGGACTTACAACGCTAGAAACCGGGTTTCGATACACGTGATGGGCAGAGCACAGATAGCCCATTGTGTAGCTTTGTGCTTAATTCAAAACAAACAAACAATAATTTAAATGATAACTATATTCATATGGAAATGTAATTAGTACTAGAGCTAAAACATTTGTCGACTTTTTGTTAGATGATATCCATTGTGGTTCTAAAAATATCGAGACAGTTTAATATCTGCACAAGTAATAAAAACATTTTTGTAAATATAAAATGATGTAGGAATGGCAGTGCCAAAAAGAATGCAAACAAGAACAAAGGGATGATACTACTACACATAGACCATCCCTATCTGACGTTAAATATTAAAACTTAATGTTACACTGTGAAATGCACGAGTACTAAATAGCTACGAGGTCGGTCAATCCGACCAATCACGTAGCGATAGTCTGTCATAGTCTGTAATAATCAAGACTTGTTTTGTCTCAACTTGGTCTTCCTTGTATATAAGTCCTAGGCTTTTAGTTACTTTACATTAATGCTTACCCTGACATGACCATGATAAACGAACTGCATAACAACAGCCAGGAATATATAACTTCCAGCTACAATAATATTAAAATCAAGTATACATTTTACAGTGTAACATTACATTTTGATATTGAAAGTCCCGTAGAGATAATTTCTGTATAGCTGTATCATCCCCACATTCTTGTTTGTATTATTTTTAGCACTGCCATCCCTACATCCTTACATTTACAAATATATATATTACTTATTTTATAACGTTTTTTCCCCTGACTGAAAGTTTATTTGTTTGTTTTGAATTTCGCGCAAAACTACACGCGGGCTATTTGCGGTAGTCATCATCACCCACCATTAACTTTTTGACTACTCTTTTACCAACGAATAGTGGGATTGATTATCACATTATAACGCCCAACGGCTGAAAGGGCGAGCATGTTTGGTGGGAGGGGGATTCGAACCCGCGACCCTCAGATTCCGAGTCGAGTGCCCTAACCACCTGGACTGAAAGTTAGTGTACTCTATGAATGTGTGTAATAACATTTATTATTATGTATATTAATTTTTTTTTGAAGATTGTGAGTCGAACGCTCTAACCACCTGGCCATGACAGGCCCAGTTTAATAGAACAAATATTTGAATGATGATCCATGAATTTAAAATTATTTCTTCTGAAAGAAACTATGTGGTTCAGGTGGAAGTAAAGTTTAGTCTAATCCATGATACGTATAGTTAGAGCTAGCTGATCTTCAGTGTTTTAACTTCAAGATAAAACATCAAATCAAGAAGCCCACATAATCGCGTGAGACGTGTTGAGACGATAAGAACCCCGCTTAATCACATGCCAACTGTTGAAATAGTAGGAAAAAAACTCATATAATCAATATGTAGGAAAGGGATTTACGTGAGTGCTGCTAAAGCAAATAAAAAACAAAAGGCCCAGATAATCAGCGAATTTAATCTACGTATAAAGAAATCCAGATAATCACCTGAGAAATGTGTGAACATTTAATAAAGAGGCCCTGATAATTACGCGACAGCTATTGAAACGAAAATAACCCCTTCAGATAATTACCTGAGAATTGTTTAAAATATGGTAGATAAGGAACCTCTTGCTAATAACGTTAGGACTATTGAAACAATAAAGAACTCCAGTTAATCACTTGAAAACTATTTAGATAGTTAAAGAACCCCAGATAATCATACGAGAGCTATCAAAACAACAGATAAGGAACTCCAGAGAGTCACTTTAGAACTATTTAAATAGTTTAAAACCCTAAATAATCATATCCTAGAGGAGATTATTGGAGGTGGAGGACCTATACCAACGCTGGTGCCAAAGTCCTGAACAGTATTACTAGAATAACCTAGAGGAGATTATTGGATGGGGAGGACCTGTACCGACGCTGGTGCCAAAGTTCTGGACAGTATTACTAAAATAACCTAGAGGAGATTATTGGAGGTGGAGGACCTGTACCAACGCTGGTGCCAAAGTCCTGAATAGTATTACTAGAATATCCTAGAGGAGATTATTGGAGGTGGAGGACCTATACCAACGCTGGTACCAAAGTCCTGAACAGTATTACTAGAATAACCTAGAGGAGATTATTGGAGGGGGAGGACCTGCACCAAAGCTGGTGCCAAAGTCCTGGAAAGTATTACTAGAATAACCTAGAGGAGACTATTGGAGGTGGAGGACCTGTACCAACGCTGGTGCCAAAGTTCTGGACAGTATTACTAAAATCTCATAGAGGAGATTATTGGAGAGAGGAGAACCTGTAGTAACGCTGGTTCTAAAGTTCTGGACAGTATTACTAGAATAACGTAGAGGAGATTATTGGATTATTGGCTCATACAATAGCTCTGAGTTTGTTTGTTTTGTTGTCGTTTTCATGTACAGACTTTTAACTCATAGCTCCGTCATTTCTTGATCGATTTGAGATCTAATTACAGTTTTGGACTCAGGAGGTCAAACCCTTTCGATTGATATATTTGATCACGCCCAAGATCTGATAGATTAATTTACTTTAATCCTGCCTAAAAGAATTTTCATTTTGAGGGTAGGTTAATAGAGATCCTGATGAGTAATGAAATCGAATCGGGTATACGCGCGCCCCACGCTTGGTATTGCTGGGGCACAAAAATATAGCCAATAAAAAGAAAAAGGTCTCATAGATTAATGTAGTCTAATCTTGCCTAAAAAAATTTCAAATACCGCGGCTATTGAAATTTTCTCTTGTTTTTAAGGAAATTACACGCGGGTTAAGTGTTGTTTGTATGAAATACTTTTTAAATAAAAACTAAAGTTGAAATTGAAACCGGTCGTCACGTGATGACAACGACATTTTGCGATCGTTTGACTAAGCAAAAAACAGGTAAGGTGATTTTGAATTGAAAAACCGACGTGCATTCCGGACTCCTCGGACAAACGTCTTTCTAACGATATACAATTTGTGGCGTTTGATCGAGAAATTTGCGAAAAAAGGTCCGGACAGACAAACACAAGCGTATTATTTATGTAGATACAAAGTTGTATTGTTTCTGTTCCTCAAAAATGTCTTTACTTCTCCACTTTAAAATTTATAGCACAATGGCTTTACCTTTTGTATGCGGAACTATGTAATGTACATATATATAGAGAGGAATATTGGGTTTAGTCTTCAATGAAAGAAGTTTTAAGACAAAGTGATTTTTTTTTTAATTTCGCTCAAAGCTTCACGAGGGCTATCTGCGCTAGCCGTCCCTAATTTAGCAGTGAAAGACTAGAGGGAAGGTAGCTAGTCGTCATCACCCACCGCCAACTCTTGAGTCACTCTTTTACTAACGACTAGTGGGATTGACCGTCACGTTATAACGCCCCCACGACTGAAAGGGCGAGCATGTTTGGTGGGACGTGAATTCGAACCCGCAACCCTCGGATTGCAACTCTAACCATGCCAGGATCAAAATGAATTTAAACGATCCTTTAAACCTTGTTCTATCAGAGTTTGATGAATGGGGCCATCGCGCTAATATATTAAAAAAGCTGGATATTATGCAAAATCAATTCACTAATGACGTCAGTATATCAGTATTATTAGATAACGTTGTGTTCGAGCATGCTGTAAACGATGCTATAAAGAACCCCATGTTGTGTGTTTACTAAGCTGATTCATTAATGTGGTACGTAAAAGAGGGCGCTCTGAAAATTATCCGGTGTTACTGTTAGAAGAAACATGACGAAAAATTGAAGGAATCAGTTTTACGTAGCCGTTTCTACTTGTATAAAAAAAGAGTTCGACACCGGATGTTCTATTCTCATCGTTTACATCAATACTACATTAACACCATAAATGGGGTTTTCACACCATATGTGTTAAGTTTACTTGTAAATCATCTGAGAATGCACAAGTGGGGATTCAGAAGCTTTACGTATCTTAAATGTGAGAAACATATGCGTGGAACTGACGAATCTCTTCCTTGTAAACACATATACTAAAAACAACATTTGCTCACACACACACACGCTACTTATATGCTTGTTTCGCTTACGCCCGGGCGTACTGTTAAACAATCGATTTTAATATTTATATGGATTTGTAGTTCATCTATCTGGTTGAAATTATTGTATGTTTATATAGACTTATGGTTTGTTTATCTGTCACCATATGGTTGACGATGAATATAAATGAATATAATATTTCCTGTTTCCTAGTGATAACTACTGTACGTTTGTAGAGATTGCGGGTTTGTTTACCTGTCAACTGTGGTTGAAGATAATTTGGATACACTTTATTCAACAATACATAATGCATGTGTATTCAGCAATGATTACAGTGAAACCTGATAAGG
>NW_013668843.1:88592-94634 GCF_000517525.1 Limulus polyphemus
ATGGAACTTTGTTGCATGTTTAATAAACAGTTACAATTATTTGGAAAACAAGGAAATTAACATTCGACATTTCATTCTTTATTTTCCATAACCATACTATACCAGTTTAACATAATATTTTGTAGTTTCTCTTCCTCTACGTTACAATAAACAGTTCACTATATATTTTGTTTTAGGGCTTGGCATCGTCTTGTATTCTAAGAAGTAGCGTATTGATTGGCATTGTATCTGAATAATATTGGACGGTTAGAAACATATTTTGAACTATATAACATATTAAATGAGTAGCTATTATAAGATTATGTTTGAAGGAAAACACAATTAAATGTTTATATTTTTCTTTTTCACAGGCCCAACGTTTGTCCATACCGAACGGTGGAATTAGTCCCTGTCAGAACCCCATGCATTAAAGCCTACACACGAATGGTCAAAGTGTGGAAACCCAACTGTGGCTATACCCGGAACTGGTGTGTGGGTTACGAACCCAGGTAAGTGTCTGAGCTTTCTTTTACTTAGCTAAACTAATTATAGGTACACCCAGACATGGTGTGTAGGTTTCGAACTGAGGTTAGTGGCCCTGATTTATCTTCACGTGTTACACCTAACTGTGGGTACACAGACATGGTGTGTAGGTTTCGAACTGAGGTTAGTGGCCCTGATTTATCTCCACTTGTTACACCTAACTGGGGGTACACCCAGACATGGTGTGTAGGTTTCGAACTGAGGTTAGTGGCCGTGATTTATCTCCACGTGTTACACCTAACTGGGGGGTACACCCCGACATAGTGTGCAGGCTTTGAACTAAGGTTAGAGACCCTGGTTTATCTCTACGTGCTACACCTAACTGGGGGTACACCCAGACATGGTGTGCAGGTTTCGAACTGGGGTTAGTGATCCTGATTTGCCTTCTCATATTTTATGAAGGTAAACTTTATATTCAAAGTTTCTGTAAAATAAAGTTTCCTGTCATTGTACCTTGAAATTTCATTCTCAAGTTAAGATTACAGGACTGTATTTAGAAAAGAAAAAATCTGCTACTTTTTTTATTGTTACTTAGAGATGAAAAATGAATCGATGCTGAAGGTTTTACAAATGTCAAGGTTAGTAAGTACTCTATTTTTCTATGAATATATAATTGATAAATATTAACATTATAAAGTGGTATATTTAACACGTGAGAGTGACAAGAAATGATAAGTTACTTATGTATAGTACTTCAGAATTTTACTTTGTTGCCTGAGATGGTGTTTACAATATTCTCTAGAACTGGACTAACCCAGAAAAGAGAACTGAAATAACATTGTTACAACCAGCGATAAGAAACAGCGGACTACTTTCTCTTCAGTAGTGATTGTTACAACCAGCGATAAGGAACAGCGAACTACTTTCTCTCCAGTGCGCTTGTTACAACCACTGGAAAAGAACAGATCACTTACAAACACACAACATATTCCCTACCATCATGACTGAGGTTAGCGTGCCATGACTGTGAATTCGATAATTTTCTTTTCGCGTCCAGCTGCCACAGTGGGTGCGCTATACGAGTGACAGTCAAATCCCACTATTCGATCGAAAACAATCAGCAAATTTTATGGTTTTCTCTATTATCAAGAAGTATTCCTGCTCTTATTTGAAAAGTATTCCTATTCATCAATTTCCTTAGAAATAAAAGGTTCCTATTAATAATAAAGAACAGGGGACTACTTTCTCTTCAGTGTGATTGTTACAACCACTGGTAAAGAACAGCGGACTACTTTCTCTCCAGTGTGATTGTTACAACCACTGGTAAAGAACAGGGGACTACTTTCTCTTCAGTGTGATTGTTACAACCACTGGTAAAGAACAGCGGACTACTTTCTCTTCAATGTTGACTAGCTGCCTTCCCTCTAGTCTTTCACGGATGGCTAATGCAGATAGCCCTCGGGTAGCTATGTGTGAAAATCGAGACAAACCAAAGAAACCATTCGAAATATGGATGAAAAAGTAAGTGTTCGTTATAATTGAGTATTTATGTCTGCTTTTAATTTTGTAGTTCGAGTTACATACGTTTCTAAACTATAGCATTTAATTAACACTACTTTATAGATGTTGGTCTTCGTGAAACAACCACTAAAAGAACAGCGGACCACTTTCTCTCTAGTGTGATTGTTACAACCACTGGTAAAGAACAGCAGACTACTTTCTCTCCAGTGTGATTGTTACAACCACTGGAAAAAAGCCTCTCATTTTAAGTTGTTTACTGCTTTATTTGCTATTGTTTTCATGTCAGGTTAAAGTGTCTCTTTCTTTTAAAGCATCGTTTCATTCGATTTAATTTTTACTATTCGAAATGATCTGGCATGGCCTGGTGGTTAGGGGGCTCGACTCGCAATCTGTCACCGAACATACTCGTCCTTTCAGTCATGGGGGCGTTATAATGTGACGGTAAATCCCACTATTCGTTGGTAAAACAGTAGCCCAAGGGTTGGCGGTTGGTGGACATTGAGAATATCATGTTGTATCTTCTCCTAGTTATTTAATGGAGACGACCGAATCTTTCCTTTACAGAACGACGTACTATTCAAGCTACCGGCAAGAGTATGAAAGACGGTATCGAACTGAGTACAAATGCTGTGATGGATTTAAACAACTTAATGGAGAACGTGGCTGTAATTACCGTAAGTAGTTGTTGTCGTTTGTCTGTCTGTGTGTGTGTGTTACAATTTCCTAAAATTCGCTTTACACTTAAAAATGTGTCGTAGAATTGCAAAGGGATTATGAACCATGATATTTAAGAATAGACACAATTATAATGCATCATATTATTTATATTATTACAGTAAGATGTTCTCCATGTTTGATACTTCTAACAATACCGAGTCAGATTATACCTATGTTTCATACTCTTAACAATGCCGCGTCAGATTATACCTATGTTTGATACTTCTAACAATCTCAAGTCAGATTATACCTATGTTTGATACTTCTAACAATACCGAGTAATATTATACCTATGTTGATACTTCTAACAATATCAAGTCAGATTATACCTATGTTTGATAGTTTGACAATACCGAGTAATATTATACCTATGTTTCATACTCTTAACAATGCCGAGTCAGATTTACCTATGTTTGATAGTTTTGACAATACCGAGTCAGATTTACCTATGTTTGATAGTTTTGACAATACCGAGTCAGAATATACCTATGTTTGATACTTCTAACAATCTCAAGTCAGATTATACCCATGTTTGATACTTCTAACAATACCGAGTAATATTATACCTATGTTGATACTTCTAACAATATCAAGTCAGATTATACCTATGTTTGATACTTCTAACAATACCGAGTAATATTATACCTATGTTTGATACTTCTAACAATATCAAGTCAGATTATACCTATGTTTGATACTTCTAACAATACCGAGTAATATTATACCTATGTTGATACTTCTAACAATATCAAGTCAGATTATACCTATGTTTGATAGTTTGACAATACCGAGTCAGATTATACCTACGTTTGATACTTTGACAATAACGAGTAATATTATACCTATGTTTCATACTCTTAACAATGCCGAGTCAGATTATACCTATGTTTGATAGTTTTGACAATACCAAGTCAGATTATACTTATGTTTGATAGTTTTGACAATACCGAGTCAGATTATACCTACGTTTGATACTTATAGCAATGCCAAGTCAGAATATACCTATGTTTGATATTTATAGCAATGCCGAGTCAGATTATACCTATGTTTGATACTTCTGACAATACCGATTAATATTATACTTATGTTTCATGCTCTTAACAATGCCGAGTCAGATTATACCTATGTTTGATATTTCTAACAATGCCGAGTAGAATATACCTATGTTTGATACTTCTAACAATACCGAGTCAGAATATACCTATGTTTGATACTTACAGCAATGCCGAGTCAGAATATACACACATGTTTGATTTTTCTAACAATGCCGAATCAGATTATACCTATGTTGATACTTCTAACAATCTCAAGTCAGATTATACTTATGTTTGATACTTATAGCAATGCCGAGTTAGAATATGCCTATGTTTGATACTTCTAACAATGCCGAGTCAGAATATACCTATGTTTGATAGTTCTAACAATACCGAGTCAGATTATACCTATGTTTGATACTTCTAACAATGCCGAGCAGAATATACCTATGTTTGATAGTATATTCTGACTCGGCATTGCTATAAGTATCAAACATAGGTATATTCTGACTCGATATTGTTAGAAGTATCAAACATAGGTATATTCTGCTCGGCATTGTTAGAAATATCAAACATAGGTATATTCTGCTCGGCATTGTTAGAAATGACTCGGTATTGTTAGAAGTATCAAACATAGGTATATTCTGACTCGGCATTGTTAGAAGTATCAAACATAGGCATATTCTAACTCGGCATTGCTATAAGTATCAAACATAGGTATATTCTGATTCGGCATTATTAGAAAAATCAAACATGTGTTTCTGATTAGGCATTGTTAGAAAAATCAAACATAGGTATAATCTGACTCGGTATTGTTAGAAGTATCAAACATAGGTATATTCTGACTCGGTATTGTTAGAAGTATCAAACATAGGTATATTCTGACTCGGCATTGTTAGAAATATCAAACATAGGTATATTCTGATTAGGCATTGTTAGAAAAATCAAACATAGGTATAATCTATACCTATGTTTGATATTTCTAACAATGCCGAGTAGAATATACCTGCGTTTGATACTTCTAACAATGCTGCGTCAGAATATGCCTCTGTTTGATACTTCTAACAATACCGAGTCAGAATATACCTATGTTTGATACTTCTAACAATACCGAGTCAGATTATACCCATGTTTCATACTTCTAACAATGCCGCGTCAGAATATGCCTATGTTTGATACTTCTAACAATATCGGGTCAGATTATACCCAATCTTTGCGAAAGGTCAGTTTACCTTGGTGATTATGTGTTAATTGATGAAAAATACGAGCAGACGCTCCATCTTTGTTTTCTCTGGTTCGTTAAATATATGCACGTTTCATGAGAAAACTGAAGAGTAATAAGGTGGCGCTTTAAAGTTTCGTGACTTTGTTAGCACGTTTCACTATCCTGCGAATCATTCACACAAATGTTTTTATAATGTTGCACGGCTCACGTAAAGTAAGAACGACTATACTTGTTGGTCTGGTCTCGAGTAGCAACGTCACGTTCAATTCATAAAGAATTCTTACCTTATTTGTCATAAAACTGTTGTTTATACTACAAGTTATCAAGTCAGTATTGGAAAACTGATCGTCCAAATTCTTCAGAGAAATGAATCGTCGAAGAAACCCTCTAAGGAGGTCGGGGGAATGCTCGCAACAAAAGATTGAAATATTGGATGTTCAGAGATGCATTCTGGTACATTTCTCTTAAGGATATAATAAAAATTTCATCAATTTTACACCCATTGATTCTCACCTTTTTTAATGTGTTTAACAAGTGAAATAAGAAAATCAGTCATTTTATATTTCCAGTTATTTATTCAGTTGCACATAATTGTATCTTCTGTTCTGATTGTTAAAAAAATTCATCATTAAAGAGGAACCTTTGAATGTTGTCACTCTCATAGCTGAGTCCAATCAACTGTACAGAAGACCATGGCAAAACATTGAGTCCAATCAACTGTACAGAAGACCATGGCAAAACATTGATCCAATCAACTGTACAGAAGACCATGGCAAAACATTGAGTCCAATCAACTGTACAGAAGACCATGGCAAAACATTGAGTCCAATCAACTGTACAGAAGACCATGGCAAAACATTGAGTCCAATCAACTGTACAGAAGACCATGGCAAAACATAGAGTCCAATCAACTGTACAGAAGACCATGGCAAAACATTGAATCCAATCAACTGTACAGAAGCCTATGGCAAAACATTGAGTCCAATCAACTGTACAGAAGACCATGGCAAAACATTGAGTCCAATCAACTGTACAGAAGACTATGGCAAAACATTGAGTCCAATCAACTGTACAGAAGACCAT
>NW_013668843.1:95634-97639 GCF_000517525.1 Limulus polyphemus
CAACTGTACAGAAGACCATGGCAAAACATTGAGTCCAATCAACTGTACAGAAGACCATGGCAAAACATTGAGTCCAATCAACTGTACAGAAGACCATAACTCAAATCCTTATTTATTGAATACTAGTTTTAAATTTATTGCATCCAATCTTACGATTTATTGAAAAGAAGTTGTAATTGTTTGATATAAATTATTTCGAATAATTTATTGCTGACAAAAATATTGTTAACTGGCATGACAAAGATAATGGCGGCGCCATTTTGAAGGGCATGGTGCAAAGTCACCGATAAATTCTTGTTAGTTTATGTCTGTGTTATTTTTACGATTTATAGCTGGAAACGGTGATTATTGTAATCGGCAAAATATCAAACAAAATACGTTGATAAATAAATATCAGTATTGTTGAAACTGACAATGGAACTTCCCGATTAACGACGAAAAAATATTAAATTCTTAGATGGAAAAAAAAAACGTTTTTTATGTTTTTCCAAAACAGTTTCACAACAAAATTTTGAAAATTTCACTGAACCAAATTATATGAATTTGAAAACTAAAACTAGGTAATATTATTTAAGCAATTCTACCAGAAGAACTGCTAAAAATCTACAATGTGAATAATTAATAATAATTAGTCTTAATTATGAGTAACTGGCAAACCACAAAGAGTCTCTATGGCCGTTAGGTTTAAGGTCATCAGTTGGATATCCTCGCTCTTAGTAATGTTATCGGCCATAAACCCAAAATAGATAGCAGTAAGTAAGTTTGTCGGAAGTTTCGTGCAATTTGGTATCGCAACTGTAAGAAAAACAAAGCAAAAACTGGGGATTATCAGTGACACCCCTCCGTTCCGGACAGGGTCAAAGCTCTCGTTCGAAAATTATCATTCGCAGTCGGTCCGGAAATAACATCTGATTTCATTTCGACTTTGATACCAGGAACACTGAAGCATCTACAGTCAAAGTACTGACTGATAGTGATGCTTGTAAACAATACACAAGGTAAAAACAGAAGGAATTTGAACACTTTATTAAGTGCTAAAGGACAAAGATATTATACATTTTCTGTGTTGTAGAAAAATATATTTCGGTTGTACTGAAATTAATTTCATATTTTTGTGTGATATCAACCATTTCTGAATGAGTTACATAGAATTCTTACCTCCTTTTTCCATATGATTGTTACGGAATATATTCACACATACAAAGCACGTCACGTGACCATGTTAGTGTGGTGTCAACCATCTGTAAATGATTTACACTAAATTCGTGCCTCGTTTTTTCATGTGATTGTTATACAGAATATACTGACACGTACCAAGGTGTCACGTAACCATGTTAGTGTGGTGTCAACTATCGGTAAATGATTTAAACTAAATTCTTGCCTCGTTTTTTCATGTGATTGTTATACAGAATATACTAATACGTACCAAGGTGTCACGTAACCATGTTAGTGTGGGGTCAATCATCTGTAAATGATTTACACAGAATTCTTGCCTCGTTTTTTCATGTGATTGTTATACAGAATATACTAATACGTATCAAGGTGTCACGTGACCATGTTAGTGTGGGTCAACCATCTGTAAATGATTTACACAGAATTCTTGCCGCGTTTTTTTCATGTGATTGTTATTCAGAATATACTAATACATGTCACCCACGTCACGTGACCATGTCAGTGTGACATCATGCATCTTTTCTAGAGAGAAAAATTTATACAGAATGATTTTCTGTATATTTGTACAATAATAAACAGTTTTCTACTTATACTATTTCAAGGTAAAACCGTAAAAAAAGTTCTTCATTTTTTCCAGTATGTTTCTTCCTCTTTGGATGGTTATTCAGTAATGACGTTTTCATATTATTGTCATTGAAAAAACTTGTAAATGCAATTGCTTTTGTCTCGTTAAAGTTAAGCACAAAGCTACACAAGGGCCCCCCAGTAGCACAGCGGTATGTCTGCGGACTTACAACGCTAGAATCCGGGTTTCGATACCCGTGGAGGGCAG
>NW_013668843.1:98011-111209 GCF_000517525.1 Limulus polyphemus
AAACCCGGTTTCTAGCGTTATAAATCCGCAGACATGCCGTTGTGCCACTTGGGGCCAAATTACTTTTATTAACATAATGGAAGAATGCTAGTTTTTGGTTGTCATAAAATATCAGAACAGTAGCTTTGGTGATTTTGAGCAAGTAGATCTGACGGTGGTCACTGAAACTTTCTATTTTGTGTGAACTATTTTTTCTAGTGTTAAAACATCACATGTGTTAATGTAACAAACACTGCATTGTATCCGCGCATTGAAGTAATACCGTCATAAACGCGTATAACAACAACCTTAGTAATTAAAATTCCTTACAACTTTAAAGAGTGTACAGTCACAAAATAGCCCCCAAGTGGCACAGCAGTATGTCTGCGGTCTTACAACGCTATAAACCGGGTTTCGATACCCATGGTGGGCAGAGCACAGATAACCCTTTGTGTTTAACTACAAACATACAAAAAAAGTCACAAAATAAGCTCTGTCGTAGCCCCTGTTAACTCAGTGATGGCTCAGTTTTCTTCCGCTTGGTGAAAGGTTTCTGTAAACTTTTGAGAGATTCCAAATGTTCCATAAGTGTCTTTCCATTTTCTTTATATGTTCTCATTTTGTTTCCTCTCTCCCACTTATATTTTACAATAAATTTTCCCCATTTTACATTGGCGAACAACGACCACCAAAACGAATTTATTCTAATTTTTCTATGTTTTTGCCAAATGAATTAAAAAAGACCCTCTTTATCATTCTTCATTATTTATACGTTACCAAAAGACGCCATACCTCCCATTTTAACCGCCGAAAATTATCCAAAAGTTCTTCTTGAGCGTATCTTGTTAGTTATTATTATTTTTAATTTCTCATGTACAGGGTGACATAATTCATCTCTGTAATTCTTTTCGTTGAATATAGGAAAAATAAACATTTCTAGGAAATGCACTTCATGATGTAACTCGCTGCTGCTGCTCACTTGGAGCGCCATCTATACTGCTTTATTCTCTCTGATAAAAGACTTCTGAGAAACAAAGCCGCAAAGAGCAGTTCATGCTTTGTCTGTTGTCCTTTGGAACCATTGAAATTGTTCTTTGTGGACTAAAGGTATTAATTAGCATTGCTTCACTACTTAATCTTTTCAAGTGACGAAATGCTCTAGTCATTGACTTCTTTATTTTTCTACAGCTATACACGGTTACAGATGACGAAATACTCTAGTCATTGACTTCTTTATTTTTCTACATCTATACACGGTTACAGATGACGAAATACTCTAGTCATTGACTTCTTAATTGTTCTACATCTGTACACGGTTACAGATGACGAAATACTCTAGTTATTGACTTCTTGATTTTTCTACATCTGTACACGGTTACAGATGACGAAATACTCTAGTCATTGACTTTATTTTTCTACATCTGTACACGGTTACAGATGACGAAATACTCTAGTTATTGACTTCTTTATTTTTCTACATCTATACACGGTTACAGATGACGAAATACTCTAGTCATTGACTTCTTGATTTTTCTACATCTGTACACAGTTACAGAAGATAAATATATCTCTCAAGTTTGTTTGTTTGTTTGAATTAAGCACAAAGCTACACAATGGGCTATCTTTGCTCTGCCCACCACGGGTATCGAAACCCGGTTTCTAGCGTTGTAAGTCCGCAGACGTACCGCTGTGCTACTGGGGGGCATTTCTCTCATTATCGCTGTTCAAGTAGCGTCATCTGATTAGGAAATTCGTCTTCTACAACGTAAAGATGGTTGCACACACCATCTTGAACTTGGTTTCAAGATTAAGATATTATCCTCTTAGAAGTACACAAATTGTTTTCTATAAACAATAAACACGAAGGGGCCGTCTACAAATTGTTTTCTAGAAACAATAAACACGAAGGGGCCGTCTACAAAATGATTCCATTACTTGTGACCACATGCAAAACACTGATTACAACCGTCTACGTTATTTGTTTGATATTAAGCACACAACTACATAATGGGCTATCTGATCTATCCCCCACAGCGAGTATCGAACCCCGAATTTTAGCGCTATAATCCCTCAGACTTACCGCTGAACCCCCCGACGAGCTCTTACGTTATTTCTCGGAACACAATTAATATATATATATATACAACTTACGTCCTTTGACAGAAGTATTCACACATCCTGACCTGAATTTATTTCAACTTCTAATAACATAAAAAGTGAAGCTTTCTGTCCTTACGTTGTTTAAACACACGTGTAATACATAGGTTAGTGTGGTTAATTTGAGAAGTTAGTATTGCAGCTGTATTGATGTTGTTTTATATATATATATCTTGTTTCATTATTAGTATAATGAATTAAGAAAGCAATTGTCTATCTTCAGACTTCATCTCCAGTATATTTATATAACGCATGCGCAGTAGCTTCATTATTTTTTTATGTGTTGTATAAGCACTTTTTTTTCCATACTTTCTTGTTTTTTACATTACAGCTTACGAACTAAGTATTAGTAAGTCCGGGAATTAGCTTCTCCAGCAACTGTCAGTTGGGGTATTTTTCCCTAATTCAATACAGTAACAGAATTTACACGCATAGAACCATGCCTTAATTAAGGATTTGGAACAGAATATAATAGTTTTGAGATAATATCGCTATTTCTGAAGCATTGGAGCAGAGAAAATGAGCCTGCGAAGTAACTGAATGATGCCATATTAATTTTGTGTAATCTGAGCCCTGCTCGTAAAAAGGTCAAAGACATACAGAAAAGAAAAAAAAAGTGGGTTCATGGGGTTTATTGTAAGTACTGTGCATTAACTTTCTATAGAGGTCGCTGTAATTAAAATAACCAAATCACTGTGAACTGGCTATTAGTCGATTATCTTTGTACAAGTAGAATGTCACGAAATCTAAAGCTGTAAAATATATTTTGGATTGAGGACTCTTACTGATGTACAGTTCAATTAACTTCTGTGAATATTACATAGAAACAAACCTATTCCGTGCTATCAGCGTTACTGTATTGGTGTAATTAATAATAATCAAAAATGACGTGGTAAGTACTACCCCCCCCCCTCTCATAGTATATCCTAACCTCACATTTCATAGCTAACTTAAATAAATAAATTTTGCGAAATCAAGCTTGACCAACGAAGAGGCAGAAAAGTGCAGTCGAGGCAGTCAAACGTCGTAAATTTGTTTGTGAGCCAATCAAAATTAAGACCATTCACGAAATGAATTCGTGGCGTATTGATAGAATAATTATTGGTAAAAATCAGTTAGATTAACAACTTCTGATGTATAGAAAATCCAGTGCGTTTTGGTAACACTACGTTCCAACAATGGTTATTATATCATATTGCTTAGCAACAAAAATATAACCTAATATTGTTGTTAGTCTATGTACTGAAAGTATAGAATGAAATGTATAGACAACAAAACTGGAAAAATATTTGTTGGTTTCGTAATTTTTACTTTCATGATAAATGTTATGCACTTGGCTCTAGGATCACCTAGCCTACACTACGTCTTTACTTTAGGCTTATTATACCAACACTCACTACACATATAAGGTTTCACGGCACGGCTCCCTTGCACCCCCGTCACTAAAATCATAATGGGCAGACAGTAATCGAACTATTCTATCTTGATTAATGCATTTGGGCTTTTTTCTCCTATTTCGAGAAATCAAGTGTGACGTGACACACACTAGCTTTTATATAGGTTAGATGCCGTGTTATTAGTGTTACTGTATTAGTGTCACTTAAGAAAACACAAAACATTTATGTGTTGTCAGTGCGAATTATTACTTAAAAACATAAAACAACGTATTAATGCCCATGTGAATATTACTTAACGTGATTGAAACAATGTCGTGTTACAAGTGTGAATACTTCCTTAAAACACAAAACAGTATTACATTAAAATTACATATCACTTAAAAACACAAAACAGTGCCATAATACTAGTGTGACTTAAGAATACGACTTGAAAACACAGAACATTGTTGTGTCAGAGCGTGATTATTGATAAAAAGGCACGTAGCAAATGAACATTTTTAAAACTATTTTTTCAGTCTCGACTTGTTTTTAGTTCTGACGTTTTTTAACACTGTTTCATCGTGCTAACATGAGCATGTTGTTTATTATTATTGTTTATTTAAATGTGTGTTTATTGCTTCAGTTTTAAAGTTGTTCTTGGTGAAAAAGGCTAGACGAAACATCGGAAACAAAAAGCTGCAGAGTTTTCTGGAATTAAACCATATAAATCATTTTATTTTAAATTTTAAGAATGTCTTTTATTCTGCAAGTTTTTCTAAAGCCACAACATTTTTATGTTAGTTTAGAATACTTATTTTTGTCTCTGAAGATCTGGCCGGGCGTGGCCATGTAGTTAGCGTGCCTAGACTGTAATTCCGATGATTCAAAGTTCGCGGCCATTTACTACGAAGATGCGTTCCATTTTTGATGCCGTGGGTGCGATATAAGAGTGACAGTCAAAGCTCACTTTAATGAGACAGGAACAACCAAAGAGTAGACGGCGGATGTTGTTGACTAGCTGCCTGCCCCTCTTGTCTATCTGTTCAAATTTAGGGACGGCTTAGAACACATAGCCCTTCTGTTTTAGCTCGAAATTCTAAAACAAATACATCCTGAAGATCTACTGGTGCTAGAATGTGCTAGTAGCGGTTTGAAACAGTATTGGTCACATGATCTTATAACGTAAAAACTAACCCTAACATAAAGTTGAAGCTATATCAGTTTTAAGGGCTAATTAACCATATTAACTGGTAGCTGAGAGAAGAGACATACAGACTACTCTGTTCAGGAGTTGGGTTGGGTGTGAGCACGACATATTGTCTTTGCAACAGAGCAAATTGTGCTGACATTAAATTTTCCACAGATACAGTTGGAAATAGAACTGTATATTGGTCTAATGCATATTTCCAGGTTGTTTGCCAACAATTTAAGAAAACTGAAATATTTTTAAAATATATTTGATGAAGAAAATCACCATTAAAGAAAACAAGAAAAGTATTCTCTAATTAAAGCACTATACGCTCCCTCTGTTGATAAGGGCATGTCAAGGTTAAGTAGGCTTAGTCGCTTATTTTCTGCGTTTATTAAATCAACCGTGTACGGAATGACCTATTGGCATTGCAGTGGTTGTAACAGAAATATGATACAGAGACCGTGCTTTGAGTGGGTCCTTTTGACACATGTTAGATTTATTCAATTGATCTGATTAGTGGAATGTAGCCCTCTAACGGAAAAACATCAAAAGTATATATACAGAGAAAAACCTCCCTTTGCCTTGCAGTTTTTTCTTATAACTCTTTGAGAATTTTAGAAGTTTTTCAGCACTCTTCTTAATAAAATAAAGTCAAAGTAAATCGAATAAACTAACCGACTGGTTCTTTACTCGTTGGTTGTGAAATCTACAACGTTCTTCCAGACGTTAACACCACGAAGATAACAACGCTACATAGTATTAACTTTTAGGTAGAAATATTGTTGAAAATAACCAAGCATACTAAAATTATCGACTGTTCTGTGTGGGTTTATGTTCGTGGTTCGACTTATAAGACAACATATAACATTACAGAAATAAATTAAATTTACCGATTTTATTGTCTTAAAGAAAAACAACGAAAAAACACTTAAAATATATGCGTGTACGTTTGTGTGTGTTTTTTTATAGTAAAATCACAGCGGGCTATCTGCTCTGTCCACCGAGGGGAATCGAACCCCTGATTTTAGCCAAGGTAAAGCACGAAAAATACTTTTAAATGTAAAAAAACTTGCCATCAGAAACATTTACCTGATTTAATTAAGTTTTTAATTTCGTTATAGGTAGTTTTTAAGTGCTTTGAGAGTGTCCACACTTTTATAGACATAACACTCATAACATATAGGGTAACAGTGTTTGAAAAGAAGTTTTGTTTGGGGTATTTTCCAAATATGATTCAAGAATGAACGTAAACGCATTACTTTTGCACAGATTTTGATGTTTTGTGTTTTTATTTTGTTATTATATTAAAGTTATTATGAGAATTTATTCTTCATTTTAAGAAGCGTTTTATTGGATATTATTTATTTCTTCCTTCTTTCCTTTATTTATCATCATATTTAGGCTATAAGACTCTTTTCCTGCCTTAATATATCAGAGTATTTAGATCATCGGACTCTAACTTAAAATGTTGTGATACTTAGATTATTAGAATATTTTCTTATATTATTATATAGCAGATATATCATTCTAATAGTACCTATCTTCTCCTGAATATCATACTGGCGTGATAGTAAACATCTTATTATTATATAGCTGATATATCATTCTAATAGTACCATCTTCTCCTTTTCCGTTTATCTTTGCTTTACCTGACTCCTCAATTTTTGAGTTTTAGCAAATGAATTTTTGAAACCTGAAGCTTTTTTTTCCTCTAAAGATTAATTAGATTATTTTCCATCCTTTGTTAGAGCTAGAATATCGGGTAGGATAAAATGCGCGGTAAGTCTGATAGCATATAATGCTAAAAATTGGGTTTTAATACCCGCGGCGGACAGAGCACAGATAGCCCATCGTTTATTTTGTGCTTAACGACAAACAAACAATAATTGATTTAAATGTTGAGATTAGAGAGGCGAGAAAATAAATGCCTTAAGAAAGATTCGTGAAACAATGAAATCAAACTGAACCTGTTGCGTGTTATTCATATAAGTTTAAATTCAATCACCAGATGGCTTAACGTTAGACGAAATCCAGTGATAAAATGGAAATTTCAACTGATTCGAGAATCCAATTGGCTTTGTACTGCAGTATATTTGCTTCGTAGCATTGAAAATTCTCTTTAACCTTCATACAGTTTCAACTTGTGGGAAACGTTCAAGATTTTAGACATTGTACATTAATATGGATGCTTAATTGTAATAGTCTCAGACGTATCGTTTCTGAGCTTATAATGTTGAAACAGCAATTTACAAACGAACTTAAAAGGGCATTCTAAGGATTGACAGTGAAGCATTACAGATATTGTTTTTTTTTCTCTGTAACTACAATCTTTATTTATTTATTCCACGTCTATTTTGTATTTGTTGATAACAGCTCGTGTTACTGAGAAATGTATTTGTTTACTTGACGTTACTTTTGTTTTTGTGTCTAACAGCCCGAGTTACTGAGAAATTTATTTATTTGCTTGACGTACGTTTTGTACTTATACGTCATAATTAATCCCCCAGTGAGTTAGCGGTAAGTTTTACGGTCTTGCAGCACTAAACCCAACGTTCGATTCCCTGCGGTGGACAGAGTACAGACAGCACATTGTGTAGCTTTGCGGTAAGAAAACAAAACAACAAGAGCGCGACAGTTGGCGCCGCTGAGGAATGTATTTATTTACAGCTGTTTTGTATTTGTTTGAAACAGCTCGTGTTATTAAGAAATTTGTCTTCGTATTTGTTTGGAACAGCTCGTGTTATTAAGAAAATTTTTCTTCGTACTTGTTCGGAACAGCTCGTGTTATTAAGAAATTTGTCTTCATATTTGTTCGGAACAGCTCGTGTTATTTAGAAATTTGTCTTCGTACTTCTTCGTAACAGCTCGTGTTATTAAGAAATTTATCTTCGTATTTGTTTGGAACAGGTCATGTTATTTAGAAATTTGTCTTCGTACTTGTTCGGAACAGCTCGTGTTATTAAGAAATTTGTCTTCATACTTGTTCGGAACAGCTCGTGTTATTAAGAAATTTGTCTTCGTACTTGTTCGGAACAGCTCGTGTTATTAAGAAATGTGTCTACTTTTGTATTTCTGCATAATAGCTCATGTAACCGAGAAATTCCTTAGCTGTCTTTATTTTTAAGTACAAAAATGTACAATGTGCTAGCTGTGCTGTACCCGCGGCAGGGATTGAACTCAAAATTTTAACGTTGTAAGCCTTCAGTCTTATCGCTAATTCACTGGGGGGGGGCTTTAATTTGTTGCTTCCCGGCCATTTTGTGCGTAGTAGCTTTTGTTGCTGAGCGACTCATTTTAAATAATCGGTTATTTTTTGTAAGTTATCGTGGGTGTGGCTTGGTTCTATGGTAGAGCTCTGGATTTCGAAGCTAGGGAGTCGAATTCGAATAGTATTAGTAATATTTTTGCATAAATACAAAATAAACTCATCGTATCTATAATACCATAATTACTAACAATTATTAAACTTCGACTGTTCTTGATTAAACAAACACTCAAGAGATGGCAGCAGTAGCACAGCTAATTTGTTGAGTTGTTGTTGTTTGTTATTAAGCACAAAGCTACACCAAGGGCTATCTGTGCTCTACCCACCACGGGTATCGAAACCCGGTTTCTAGCAGTATAAGTCCGCAGACATACCACTGTGCCACTGGGGGGCAATTTGTTGAGAATATTTTTAAATGCAAAGCTACACAATGGGCTATCTGTACTCTGTCCACCGATCTAAGCCCAATTTTGAGCGTTTTAAACTCTTATACTTACCGCTTAGCCTCTGTGGGTTTTTTTTTTAGAGTAATGTTCAAGAATTGACCCCAAAAGACTCATTTCACGTCTGTGCTAAAATCTTTCTATAGTAAATTCCATGTCATCCAAAATTTATGACTACTGAAACAATTTAGGACAAACAACGTAGCTTAACCTTTAACTTGTTATTAACATACTGTGATCTATGTTATAATAATTATATATTTATATAAATGTAACAGAAAAACTTCTTTTCCGTATTATATTTTATTTCCCAATTTGAGATTTAGACATTAGATATTGTTCATTAAACTTATACTAAGTTAGGTTTAAAGCCCAGTGGCGGGCAGAGCACAGATAGCCCATTGTGTAGCTTTGTCCTTACCTACAAACAAATAAACCTTAGGATTAAATATGAGTAAACATTGCGTTCATTTCCAATTAAAAATGCTCTGGAACCGTAGGTTTTTTGTCTCTGCCTAGATTATTCAGCAGTTCATCACAATTTAAAACTTGAGTTTCAAGCAAGTCTTCAGTCTAAAACTTCATGTACATTGAAGTAAACTGAATGTTATTCTCTAGGAGATCAGTGGATGGTGGATCTACAACTTAATTTAAGTAGACAAAAACATCGGAAACGTTTTGATTGGCTGGAGAAATGAACTGCTAAGAAATGTGGATTGTCAAGATTTTTTAAAATCATGATTCATAAATCTGTCACCAGTCGTCCCTAAAACAGTTCAAGGTGTCTCTAAGAAGGGGCAGGATGACACTGTGCGCGCATGTCAAGACATGAACAGAAGCAATGTTGACTTGATGACATGTGTTCACTTTTCAAACTGATTTACTAAGACTGTTACGAACAATAATTATCATGGTTATACTACTGTCAGTAAATGATGTTATAAATATATACGAGTCTCACTGACGTGCACGGATGAAGGAGGGGAGCGCTACCCTCATACCCAGAAGTGCCCTTTTCTCTAACATAAAAATATTGCATGTCCACAAATATTACGTGTCTTTCACGTTTGTGGTAAATTTCACTAATAAATAAAAATCGTTCTCTACTTCACCTTTTCGAGTTGTTTAGTTTTTCAACTCTAGAGGCGTCTCTGAGGAAGTTTCGTTTGCACACTTTCGTTAACGAATCAATGTGTAAGATAGCGACGAACATTCCTTTACTGGAACTTGGTCTATAAATCAGACGTGATGGATAGATTTCGGTAATAAAGAACCTCTCAACCCTCGAACACGCAACCATCAGCAATTCTGGTACACCATCCACACCTTGTTCACCATTTTATTGTAGAATTTACAGTTTTTGGAAACTTTCACATACACCCTTGTAGATTATTTCATTTATTTACATATTCAGGATAGATTGACTATGGAATGTGTCACGCTATTAACTGAGCCCTTTAATTGCATGCTTAATCCATGCTGCGGATTGATATTTTGACTGATGTAGTCATCTTCAGCCCAATCCCAAATATCGCATCAATAACGTTCAAATTATCTTCTAAAATTATCTTCTCACGCCCGTCACTAGGGATCTGGGGGGTCTTTCAGTTCACGTCTTGTTACCCCCAAAATAAATAAATAAAACTGCGCTCCGCACTTTGGTACGATGGATGAGTTATAAGGGTAGTAAGTCTTGGAAGAGTATCCCAAGAATTGGTGGTGGATAACGTTGACTAACTGCCTCTCCGCTATTCTTATCAGTTGGTGGTAGAAAATGTTGACTGGATGCCTACCCTTTAGTCTTATCAGTTGGTGGTGGATAACGTTGACTAACTGCCTCTCCTCTATTCTTATCAGTTGGTGGTAGAAAATGTTGACTGGATGCCTACCCTTTAGTCTTATCAGTTGGTGGTGAGTAACGTTGACTGGATGCCTTCCCTCTGATCATATCAGTTGGTGGTGGGTAACGTTCACTGGATGCCTTCCCTCTAGTCTTATCAGTTGGTGGTGGGTAACGTTCACTGGATGCCTTCCCTCTAGTCTTAGCAGCTCAAAATTTGTGATGGCCAAAGTAGATAACCCTTGGATAGCTTTGCACGAACATCCGAAATAACAAACAAATTGAAACAAAGCTTAATGAATACAAGTTTAATCTGGGCTGATTTAATTAACAAACTCTTAAGTATTACTTCATTTGCTTTTTTATGAATTAGAACCTTGAGCTTAAAAACCCACAGACATGAAATCCAATTAAAGAAATATATGACAAACAAAATGTCGAAAGGGCCAGTATAATCCAACATTTCTCAAATGCATTTACTCTCTCTGCCTTTAATATGTGTGTGGATTTACAAACCAGATGTACTAATTTTATAGCATTGTGAACAATTATGGCTGTTTTTTGTTTAAAAAGATGATTTAATTATTTTAAAAGTATGAATGGTTTTTCCTAAAGAATAGAAAAATAAAAACATATCCTGATATTTTATATTCCAACCATTTCGCATGGAAGCATCCAGTGCTAATGCAACGGTTAACTGTGGAATCATTCAACGTTAATGCAACTGTTTCCCATGGAATCATCCAATATTAATGCAACTATTTCTCATGGAATCGATCAACATTAATGCAGTTGTTTCCCATGGAATTAGTCAACATTAATGCAGCTGTTTCCCATGGAATCGATCAACATTAATGCAGTTGTTTCCCATGGAATTAGTCAACATTAATGCAGCTGTTTCCCATGGAATCGATCAACATTAATGCAGCTGTTTCCCGTGGAATCAGTCAACATTAATGCAGCTGTTTCCCATGGAATCGATCAACATCAATGCAGCTGTTTCCCATGGAATCAGTCAACATTAATGCAGCTGTTTCCCATGGAATCGATCAACATTAATGTAGCTGTTTCCCATGGAATCGATCAACATTAATGCAGCTGTTTCCCGTGGAATCATCCAATATCAATGCAACTCTTTCCCATGGAATCGATCAACATTAATGTAGCTGTTTCCCATGGAATCGATCAACATTAATGCAGCTGTTTCCCGTGGAATCATCCAATATTAATGCAACTCTTTCCCACGGAATCGATCAACATTAATGCAACTATTTCCCATGGAATCAGTCAACATTAATGTAGCTATTTTCCAAGGAATTATCCAACATCAGTACAGCTGTTTCCCACGGAATCAGTCAACATTAATGCAACTATTTCCCATGGAATCAGTCAACATTAATGCAACTGTCTCCAATTTAGCCATTCAACACTACTGCAAATATTTCCTGTAAAACTATTCAACATAATATTTGATTTCGTTACTTATGTAATAGTTGCTTTGTTTCAAAGTACCTATCCATATATTAAATTTCAAAGTGTCATTAAAATTCGGGTTTTGATCCCTAGCACAGATAACTCATTATGTAACTTTGTACCTAACAACAAACAAACAAACAAAGTAAAATACTTCCGAAATAATAAAGAGTGTAATATTGATTTTCAAGCGTACTCAACATTAAAGTTTGATTTATATTAAATTTAATATAAGCCTTTATATATATATATATATATGTTGTTGTTACTGCTTTAATTAAGTAAGATTTATTTCAGTGTGATCAGATAGGCACTAACAAATTTTATTAGAGTTTTTTCTTAAATTTGTGAACTGTTTCTTAAGTTAATTACCACATTTTACATCATAGTCATGAAGTTTGGGCAATTAAAAATTAGATTTTAGCTAACTGTCAAGGTTTTATTTTGTATGATCATTATGGTCAACATTAAATATGTTAAATATGAAACCATAAACTTCCGGGACCTTGAACTAGAAAGTGATGCTGAACAGATGTTCACCCTGATAACTTTTTTAGTGGTTAATGGTTGTTAGCTCAGTTTTCTGTGCAAGAAATCTCTAGGATATTTCAGAATTTCAAGAAAAATCGACGAAGTTATTTAATTCCATACTTTAGTATAGAATTGAGTCAAACATATTTTTACTCGTACCGAAACTTGTTTGGAACGATCTAATTTGTAGCTAGCTGTAACTGTTAAATCTGAGTGACGAAAACTCATAGAACCCTAAATTTCATTTCTCATCTGGTCGTTATCCAATATGAGCACATAAGTTTCACATTTGATTCTTTTGTTTTTGTTCCTAATAAATATTGGTATATAAGAATTGCCAAAACTTTTTTTGGGCAGCGAACGTTTATCTAGAATCTGCCAGAACTTTTTAGTCGCTGCTGAGGGGCTCATAGAATGGCCCTGAGTTTTTGGGGTTTTTTCAGGTACAAACCTTTTGCTCATAGTTCCGTCATCTCTTGACCGATTTGAGATCTAATTATAGTTTTGGACTCATGAGGTCAAACCCTTTCGATTGGTGTGTTTGACCACGCCCAAGGTCTAAGAGGTTAATATATTTTAATCCTGCTTTGAAAAAAAAATTCAATTTGAGAGTAGTCTGGTAGAGATCCTGATGAGTAATAAAATCGAATTGGATATACGCGTGTCCCACGCTTAGTACTGCTGGCGAACAAATATATAGCTAATAAAAAGGGAAGCAAAGGTTTTGTTGATTAATTTAGTCTAATCCTGCCTAAAAGAATATCAAGTACCTCGGCTATTAAGGTTTCCCTCTTGTTTTATGAAGTAAGCTCTATTACATGCGTGACTTTTTTGTAAGCAGGGAAAACTATGTATGTTATTTGATGTCTTAGTCTTAGTTCCTCCCGTTCCGTTGGGGAACATTGGTCGAGCGAGTACTTCCGCCATCTCGCCTCTGTTCTT
>NW_013668843.1:112209-116880 GCF_000517525.1 Limulus polyphemus
CATGTCTTCTTTGGCCTTCCTCTCCCCCCTTCTCAAATTTGGCGGCACCCACTCCATGGATTTCTTTGCTGGTCTTGATACTGGCATTCTCAGTACATGTCCTGCGAATCTAAACCTTCTCTTATTAACAGATTCTTGCAGGTCCCTTTGGCCTGCCCTTCTCAAAACTTCTTCATTTCTCACATGATCTCTATTTGATGTAAGTAATTATATTTCATATAATTCTTTTATAATCTGAGAACGTAATAAAAATACTAAAATAACTTCATTAATCTGTTTATAAACTCAAAACTTAGTAAAACTTCTTGGGCAATTTGCGTAATCTGTTTATTACCTTAGAACTTAGTAAAAATCCTAAAATAATTTCTATAATCTGTTTATAATCTTAGAAGTTTTATATTGTTATATTTTATTATACGTTGGCTTTTATATACACGTCTATGGTGAGCCTGTGAACAGCGTTTAGTTTTAGGACTTGTAACTAGACTAGTGTATCAAATGTACTTCTCAAGCTTCTGTTTACCACCTCATAGGCTTTCAAAAATGGTCTACAGGTGCATTTTTAAAACACAAAACTACCTATGAAAATATTTATGTAGAGAATAGTCGAAATATACATAACTGTAATAATAAACGTGATAACAAGAGCCTTCTTGCAAGGTAGAATATGAAAAATAATGTTACAACTTCCCAGTAGATGGCGGAAGTGAAATATACATACACATCAAGTAGTCAATAGATATGAAATCTGTCTTTCATTTTGTCATTTCTATATTTAATCACAGCAATTACCTGATTAATGGCTTCGTAATATCTGCACTCAATTATATAACTTTTTGTTTACTAATCTCATAATATACTGTATTTTATAAATGATTTAGTCCAGACAAAATATATTATATTCTCTAGCTTGATAACACATTTTCAATATTTATTATTGTCAGTTTTTAGGTATGTATGGGCCGGATTCTTTACAACCGGTGTCTGTGACTTGTTGGCGATAAATTTCAACGATAAACAAATAGCACACAGTCCACTTGTGTTAAAATAATATATTAAAACAAGTCAAACGTATATACAAATGTTCGTCTCACTGTTGGTTAACACAGTTGTATTCAGAGCTTTAAATAATTGTCTTTTTTCGCCAAACGTCCACACAGGCTGATCAACTTACTTTAGAACACAATTGACAAGACACATTATTCTTCTCTATCCTGTTGTTACAATACAATCTGTGATAATTTCACTTTGAAACAGTGCCACTATACGCTCATTACGGCTAAACTCACAATCACACAGTCTAGATCTACCTATTTATCTATCTCACTTAGTCTCGACAGGTATATATATGTGTGTGTGTATAACACACCCGACAGCAATCTAGAACGTTCCACACATAACTAGATATTATGATGTAACAATACTATATTAAAGCAACGAGAAAAATTCAAAAGATTCGAGTAACATGACGTCAATTCACAACTATACAACGAATGATTCGTAAACAGTTACGTAAGCACATTTGGCATAACTATCGCTACTAAGAAATAACTTAACTTTAATACTCGCTCTATATAAATCATCTAAATCATAATGCTAATATTAAACTTAAAATGAAATAGTTATGTATATCTAACATATATATATATATATGCAAAAACTGTGATATTTTGGTTACTAAAGCTTAAATACCAATTTTCCCTGCATTGAGAATAAAAATGGCTCTTTTAAAAATTGTAATATATGCACAGACTAAGATGAACAGCATTTCTTGGCAAATATGAAAAGGTGCGTTGTTTTACGTTCTTATGAATTCGAACAGAGTATAAGAGCAGCCATGGATATCGCGCTTGTCATATTCAAAGATGTGCAATAATTTAATTTATGCAACATCAACATGTAATGTATAATCCACATAATGTATATAATTTGGTTTGAATTTCACGCAAAGCTACTCAAGGGCTATCTGCGCTAGTCATCCTTAACTTAGCAATGATATACTAAAGGAAATCGAACTCCACCCACCGCCAACTCTTACCAACGAATATTGAGATTGACAACCACATTACAACGCCCCCAGTGGCACAGAGGTATGTCTGCGGACTTACAACGCTAGAAACCGGGTTTCGATACCCGTGGTGGGCAGAACACAAATAGCTCATTGTATAGCTTTGTGCGTAACTTCAAAACAAACACACACACACACATTACAACGTCCTCACGACTGAAAGGGCGAGCATGTTCGGTGACAGGGATTAAAATCCGTGACCCACAGATTGCGATTCGAGCACCCTAACCACCAGACCATTCTAAAGCCCATATCTATTTTACAAGTACCAACCATATAATACATAAGCCTCTTGTATCTACATTTTTAAAAGTAATACAGATATAGGCATGGGCGCCCACAGATCGGTTTTTACAGTGTAAGTCAACACAGTAAAATAATATTTGTTATGTGTGCTTAAACGCAAACAAAAATTTACAGTTTTAATGCAAATTACTAAAACTAAATACTTTAACTACGATGTGAAGTTTACATCCTAATACGTGTAATTTTTTTGTGAAAGGTAAGGGGGACATTCCTGCCCATTGATATAGGGATTATTTTCATTTATGTGCATACTCACTCGTAGGAAACAACTTTGAATAAGAACAAAAGATAACATTAATTCAAGTTGAAATACAAATGGAAAGCAGGCTTAGGAAGGTATTCTTAGGAAGTAAGTTTTTTTCAGAATCCTCATTTCGAGCTGTAGAAAATAACCCAACAATGCAGATATGACCTTAAAGTGAACAAATTTAAATGGTAATTAAATGTTGCCCTACAGTGGGTGACTTGCACATGGAGATGAAATAGTGCTAATGAGGTCTCGTGGACCCCACATCATTTATCATGGACCCCCAAGGGAAGCACGACTATAAAGAAAGACAAGGGGAAACGAAAGAACTGCACTGTTCACTTTGATTAAAATATCAAGTTTTTATAGTTTTAGTCCTCAGTTCGTGGAAACCATTGAAAATCAAACTGTATGAGATATTTTGGAATACCATTTAAGTCACAAATCAAATGTTGTTCAGAGGAAGTATATATTAAATTAAATGTAAATTTTAGAAGTAAGCATTGCAAAATTATTATGCTAAAGAAAAAAATAAAATATAGCTGGTTGTAGATTTTGCCATTAAATTTTACAGGAAAAGATTCACATGAACAAGAATGTTACAGAGACTGACAATACAATAAGAATGTTACAGAGACTGACAATACAACAATAATGTTACAGAGACTGATAATACAACAATAATGTTACAGAGACTGACAATACAACAATAATGTTACAGAGACTGTTACAGAGACTGACAATACAACAATAATGTTACAGAGACTGACAATACAACAATAATGTTACAGAGACTGACAATACAACAAGAATGTTACAGAGACTGACAATACAACAATAATGTTACAGAGACTGACAATACAACAAGAACGTTACAGAGACTGACAATACAACAATAATGTTACAGAGACTGACAATACAACAAATGGACAGAGACTGACAATACAACAATAATGTTACAGAGACTGACAATACAACAATAATGTTACAGAGACTGACAATACAACAATAATGTTACAGAGACTGACAATACAACAAATGGACATAGACTGACAATACAACAATAATGTTACAGAGACTGACAATACAACAATAATGTTACAGAGATTGACAATACAACAATAATGTTACAGAGACTGACAATACAACAATAATGTTACAGAGACTGACAATACAACAATAATGTTACAGAGACTGACAATACAACAAGAATGTTACAGAGACTGACAATACAACAAGAATGTTACAGAGACTGACAATACAACAAATGGACAGAGACTTATTTGAAATAGTTATGTTAAAAAGTGGAGAAGTAGAGAGAAAAAATTAAATGAATTAGTTAACTTCTAAAGAAAGAATTTTCATTTCAGATGACCAACACCTTTTCTCCCTTTTGGTCGTTCAACTGAGAGGTCAGAGGTTATTTATTTTAAAAAAGGCTTTTTTTTTCAGAATCTGTGTATAGCAGTCCCTAAGGGGTTTTGAAAAATAAACCACATCTTTTTTCCCAAGAGCATAACAAAGTAAAATAAGATTTTAATTCAATCAAAAAAGTAATTTCAAGTATCAATATCGTTTGTTTGGGCCACCATTGTTCTCACGCACGAGTTTTAATCGATTTGCAAAGGATAATAAAACAAACATGTCTGTTTTTGTGGCTGTCTCTGTGAGCACATCAGTGAGAACACGAATCAAGGTTTCACGTTTGTGTCTCTCGCATTCAGGCAAAGTTTCCAACATTTTCTTCTGTGCATTGTTGAACGAAAGCTCCGACATTTTCAGCGGGATTTAAATCTGGATAGTTCTCAATCCACATTCGACCACTTTTTCACGAACCACTCTTTCAAATTCAACAATTCTGAAATTTTTGAGGCATTAATCGGATTTTTCAAATCCGGCATTGCGATGTGTCGATTGAAAGACTCGAATTCTCGGAGCATGTCTGCGACTAGTTTCTGAGCCATCCCGAACGCAGCACATGAGACACTAACCTGAGTTCTAGTGAGCACCATGATTCAAAAGTTTTCTAAAAAAAAAATTAAATTCGAAG
>NW_013668843.1:117842-124513 GCF_000517525.1 Limulus polyphemus
CCTTAATTTTATGTAAATATTTAATATTAGACGCTTTTGTAGAAAACCTACATATATATGTATGTAACGAAAAGCTCATATTTTTCATCCCTACACAGTGTTATATATCAGAAAGGAAGACAATAAAATCTTTTTATGTAAATATACCTGTCTTATTCTTCTAACTAAAGTTTAAAAAATTAGGACTTCATAAAATTAGTTAGCTTAAACGCATGTTTATATTCAAAGATTGTGTCAGAGGTTTCCTCGAGTACACTGATTGACCCCTATGGAGTAAGAGTATGTGTATAAATCATACATATATATATACAAATAAGACAAGGGCATAAGCTACACATGCACACACACACACTCATATATTTTTTGAGGGGGCTGGTAAATGATATGTGAACAACTTAAACAATCAAATATTTTAGTGCTCGACTAAAACTGATGGAAGGGCTGGACGATATCACTCGCCAACTCAAAGAAGAGGACTGTTTAGGAATGGTACCCTATTCCTCTTTGGTGTTGCACTTGCAAACGGCTTTTCAGGAATGGTGAAGTATTCCCTGTTTGTGTTTCACTCGAAGAGGACTCTTTAGGAATGGTACCCTATTCCTCTTTGGTGTTGCACTTGCAAACGGCTTTTCAGGAATGGTGAACTATTTCCTGTTTGTGTTTCACTCGAAGAGGGCTCTTTAGGAATGGTACCTTATTCCTCTTTGGTGTTTCACTTGAAAGTGGTTCTTCAAGAGTGGTACCCTATTCTTGGTTGGTGTTTTACATGAAGAGGGCTCTTTCTCCTTCAGAAGTTGTACCCTATTCCTCCTCAGTGTTTCATTTGATTTCCTATTCATGCATTTAAGGCGCTGAGAAGATTTTAGGAGTCTCTAGATGTATATATATGTTTGTTTGCAAATAAGCACAAAGCTACACAATGGGCTATCTGTGCTCTGCCCACCACTGGTATCGGAACCCGGATTCTAGCGTTGTAAGTCCGCAGACATACCGCTGTGACACTGGGGGCCTCTAGATGTAAGCTTTCTTTAGGGGTTAAGGAAAGTTGAACAATTTGTAAAGCTTTTATGTTCTCTTGGTGACTCCAACTGTTACCATCTACTTATAGAACTCAAGATGTTAAATATCAACAAAAAAAAATAATTCATTTCCAAACCATCTGTGCTATTGGAGTTGATAAAAACTTCAGGGCTGCTGTTTCCAAGACACCGAAACTGACAGAAGCGTATGTTAATTAATGTTTCATAGTAAGACATGAAACATTTCCTACGGATTATTATTATTATTTATAAGTATTCATTATTAATGAGATCTCCTGCAAAAATAAAAAAAAGTATGTGAATGCCATTTCTTAAAAAAACAAAGCGCTAAAAGTAGTAGAGACATTTTTTTTAAACCGCCTCATATTTTCAAAGAAAAACTTAGAAACAGAACACCGAAGAGGAAGATAATAATGAGTAACCCAAGATGATAAAAAAATCACCAGTCAAAGTTTTGCCAAAGTCTTTTTGCTGGCAGTTCCCTGTGATGGCTAGAAACTTCTGTTTTCATTTTGTTTGTTTGTTTGCTTTGAATTTCGCGCAAAGCTGCACGAGGGCTATGTGCGCTAGTCGTCCCTAATTTAGCAGTGTAAGACTAGAGGGAAGACAGCTAGTCATCACTACCCACCGCCAACTTTGCTACTCTTTTACTAACGAATAGTCGGATTGACCATCACATTATAACGCCCCCACGGCTGAAAGGGCGAGCATGTGACGGGACGGGGATTCGAACCCTCGACCCTCAGATTGCGAGTCGAGCTTCCTAACCACCTGGTTTTCATTTCGTATGATCAGTCTTACTCCCCTATGATTTCGAAGTCTTCCCAAAGCTCAAGAAATTTAATTGTTTTCACACAGCTGTCTCAGCCAATTACTCATGTAAATTTGCATGAAAGTTGTAATTATTTTCGACAACAGATATCCATCACTATTTTGAACTATAAAATTCACAGAAACAAAAGTAAATCAAAAATAAATTGTAAATGCCTATAAAATGCTCATATTTATTTGAAGTTATCATATTTTGTTTTAGACAATGGCAATAATGGCTTGTTGTTTGAAGCGAAAAAGAGTCAGAGGAATTTGAAACCAAATTGGAAAAATTCACAAACAGTTCTGAAATAACTCAATCAAAGATTATAGATAGGCGGATTTATGCGGTTTTGTTTGTTTGTGGGTAAACATAAAGCTACAGAATGGGCTATCGTGATATGCCTACCACTGGTATCGAAACTCGGTTTTTAGCTTTATAAGCCTTCAGACTAACCGTTCAGCCGTGGGAGCGTTATAACGTGACGGTCAATACCACTATTCGTTGGTGATAGAGTAGCCGTTGGCGGTGGGTGGTGATGACTAGCTGCCTTCCCTTTAGTCTTACACTGCTAAATTAGGGATGACTAGCGCAGTTAGCCCTCGTGAAGCTTTGCGCGAAATTCAACACAAACCAAACTCTCTGATGAGTTGATGAAAATGGCGGACGACGGCAGATAGGCTTAGTAGCTTTTCCATAATTACAAATACATAGTATTTTCAATATAATAATAATAATAAGTTTATCATTAAATCGCTTTATAAGTCCTTACGTAAAGGGTGCAAAATATAATAATGATGATATTTGTTTGTCGAACGTTACACTGAACTTTAGAAGGCGATAATAAAACCAACAGGTTTTCACTTAACATGTATGTTTACTTATTTACAGAGAAACATGAATGACTTATTAACATTACGATACTTTGAAATAACTTCTAATTGTTTAAACGGAATTCTTGTTGACATTGTGAATAAAGGGGAAGAATTATCAATATGAATTTGTTTTACATTTTATGTTGTTTTTAGTTCGATGACAAAAATATATAGTTGTATCAGGAAGTCGCCATGGATAACACTAAACAGAAAACCAGTCAAGTTTTTATAAAGTTATTATAGTAATAGGATTAAATAAATAAAAAAATCACGTTGTATTATAAAGTCATTGTAGTAATAACACTAACTAAAAAAAAACAGTCGTATTGTATTTTAAACTCATTGTAGTAATAACACTAAATACAAAAATCACGTTGTATTATAGTCATTGTAGTAATAACACTAAATAAAAAAATCATGTTGTATTATAAAGTCATTGTAGTAATAACACTAAATAAAAAAATCACGTTGTATTATAAAGTCATTGTAGTAATAACACTAAATAAAAAAAGCATGCTGTATTATAGTCATTGTAGTAATAACACTAAATAAAAAACAATCATGTTGTATTATAAAGTCATTGTAGTAATAACACTAAATACAAAAATCACGTTGTATTATAAAGTCATTGTAGTAATAACACTAAATGAAAAAAATCATGTTGTATTATAGTCATTGTAGTAATAACACTAAATAAAAAAACAATCATGTTGTATTTTAAAGTCAATGTAGTAATAATCTAAACAGAAAAACAGTCGTATTGTATTATAAAGTTATTGTAGTAATAACACTAAACAGAAAACCAGTCGTATTGTATTATAAAGTTATTGTAGTAATAACCTAAACAGAAAACCAGTCGTATTGTATAATAAAGTTATTGTAGTAATAACTAAACAGAAAACCAGTCGTATTGTATTATAAAGTTATTGTAGTAATAACACTAAACAGAAAACCAGTCGTATTGTATTATAAAGTTATTGTAGTAATAACACTAAACAGAAAACCAGTCGTATTGTATAATAAAGTTATTGTAGTAATAACACTAAACAGAAAAACAGTCGTATTGTATTATAAAGTTATTGTAGTAATAACACTAAACAGAAAGCCAGTCGTATTGTATAATAAAGTTATTGTAGTAATAACACTAAACAGAAAATCAGTCGTATTGTATAATAAAGTTATTGTAGTATTAACACTAAACAGAAAACTAGTCGTATTGTATTATAAAGTTATTGTAGTAATAACCTAAACAGAAAACCAGTCGTATTGTATAATAAAGTTATTGTAGTATTAACACTAAACAGAAAACCAGTCGTATTGTATAATAAAGTTATTGTAGTATTAACACTAAACAGAAAACCAGTCGTATTGTATTATAAAGTTATTGTAGTAATAACACTAAACAGAAAACCAGTCGTATTGTATAATAAAGTTATTGTAGTATTAACACTAAACAGAAAACCAGTCGTATTGTATTATAAAGTTATTGTAGTAATAACCTAAACAGAAAACCATGGGGAGTCATTTCATGTATTAATGATCACTTAACAACACATTATTCGTGATCAATTCAGGGACGTAAAGAAATTCAATCTTTATATTACTAGGGACTTTATTATTTCTTAGTTGTTATCACTACCGACTTTAGTTTACACAACGTTTTTTCACTTAACTAAAACTACAATGAAAACCTCTGTGAAAGAACATGAATTGTATCAGTTAATAATAAGTATAACTATAACTAAAATCAAGTAAAACGATAACGTAATAGTAAGGTAAATTGTTTAGTTATCTGGCATATGTACATCCACGTGCGGTCAAATTGAAATCCCCGTGTATGTGAATAGAATGTACCAGAAATGCAGAAAATAGTCATGTAGCTAAACCTTAAGCACAAATTCGTAACTATAAGAATAACTTAACTTAAAAAACAAACTAGAAAACACTCAGTCTGTTGAAGATTATTTATGCTTTTTGGAAACAATAATTAGGTTCGGTATAGTAATTATTAGTATACTGAAGACAGATGTTTTTAATATTCACAATGTTTCAGTTTGGAACGCCTTTTTTTCTGGAACATTGAAAACCCATATTTACCATTTATAATTTGTTTATGCTATACGTTTTTCTTCTTTTGTTTTGATCTAACTGTACCAGAACAGTCTTTGAAGGATATAGTAGAGACTATTTCGCCCTAAAAACACCAAAGGTTGTACTGGGGAATGGGGAACGTGATAGTTATGCTAGCACTGTGATTCCTCCTTTTACGCACATCTTTCAAATGAAAGCAGCTGTTGGTTTTGAAGTGTGGCTGAACCAAATATATTTTTTTTAATCTTCTTATTGGTACCAGACTTAACTTAATCACAGTGGATTTTTTGGGGTCAGTAGGCTCTCTTTCGTAACCGTAGCTTCCATTTTTGCATATGAGAGTGTTGGCCCGGGTTGGCTTGGGTGTGATTTTGGTTGCTGCCCTAAACTCTCTGCTGTGCGAATTTTCGGGCCCTTCCATGGAGGACAGTAAAACTTCTTTTTTGAAAATATAACGTTTTCTTTATTTCAGTTAACGATCTTCCTGTATGAGATTATTCTTCTGAGATAGAGGTCACATACCCCTTCAGGTTACCGATCAAGGTTTGGAAACATTTTACAAGTTGGTCAGCGAAGTTTCTTTTCATGAGCAGGACAGACACCTTGCTATCACATGAACACGCCTCGACATTATGTATGAATTACCTCTTTGTATATGTACTTAGCAATGTAAATTACTTGGACTTTGAAAAAAGTGAAATTACACTGGTTGGGACAATTCGGCCATCTAAGTTACGGGCTATCAACAAAAAAAGCAGTGACGGATGAAAGTTTAATGTATACCAATGTTTAATATGACAAGAAAATATTTTTTTTTTAACTTTTGGTTAGTTCAGATCTACAGTTTTTAGCTAGATCAGCTCAGCTGAATTAATGGTACAGGAGCTTCACAGATAATTTGTTTGTTTATCCTTGGTAGGTTCTAAAAACCAGGGATTTCCAGAAACAGACAATTTCTTTTCGCCCCTCTAATGTCTAAAGAGATTATGTCATAACATTTCGTAAAAAAATGAAAATGTAGTTAAAAAATAAAAGCGTTTGTAACTTATAGATAGGATAACATGCTCGGTATAGTTTAATTTGTTTGCTCTCTACTACTGTGAAAGTGTCGAAGACTTAGTACCCGTAAAGCGTCAAAAGTGCTAGAACTTATACACCTGGAAAAAAGTTAAGCACCCCCAAATATTTTTCAGGATTGCTTATTGAAAATAAGGTTTAATTTTCATGATGTTGAGCAATGTTCATAATTTCAAACATAATTAAAAGGATGTGAGCGTTCAGGTGTGACATTTAAATCAGACGCGTTTTTTACCCCACGTGCAACTTGCTCCCTTCTTCACGTCCAATATGCACTATTTTCTCGTGCATCAAATCCGTATTTAAGTCCCGAATTTCTGAATGACAAAATCATTTTAAGTAAGAATGGCAAGAAGACGGATATCAGAGGCGCAGAAATGGCAAATTATTGGCATGAATTCCGCTGGTATGTCCTACAAGGTGATAGGTAGACAGCTTGGCTATCATTACACAGTGATCAGCCGTTTGGTCATAAAACATGTTGCCACCCAGAATGTTAAGGACCGTCGTCGATCTGGTCGACCATCTGTAACAACCCAACGTGAAGATAGGAGCCTTGGTAGATTGGTCAGACGAAATCCGTTTGCAACAAGCACCCGTCTTAAAAGGCAGTGGTTACCTGGTCGTAATCTGTCAACCAGAACAGTAAGAAATCGTTTAAAATCTGCGGGACTGGAGAGTCATAAAACGCCCGACACTTGACGATCGCCATCGCAGGGTGAGGTTGGCCTGGTGCAGATAGGAGCCTTGGTAGATTGGTCAGACGAAATCCGTTTG
>NW_013668843.1:125359-139387 GCF_000517525.1 Limulus polyphemus
AGTTATCTTCATCCTGTTCCACTCAGTTTGTCAGATGTAGGCCTAACATTTTATTGGACGAAAGCATTGGCATGACATAGACTGGGCCCGGCATGGCCAGGTGGTTGAGGCGCTCGACTCCCAATGTGAGGGTCGCGGGTTCGAATCCCCGTCACACCGAACATGCTCGCCCTTTCAGCCGTGGGGGCGTTATAATGTGACGGTCAATCCCACTATTCGTTGGTAAAAGAGTAGCCCAAGTGTTGGCGGTGGGTGGTGATGACTAGCTGCCTTCCCTCTAGTCTTACACTACTGAATTAGGGACGGCTAGCGCAGATAGCCCTCGTGTAGCTTTGCGCGAAATTCAAAAAACAAACAAACAAACAAAACAAACAGACATAGACTATCCACTTTAAATGATATAATTTTTATTGCCTTATTAACATCTCTGTGCATCACATTTCAAATTCAGGCCTTACTCATCACTTCTCCTATTGTATCAATTCGAGCAAAATTGCATAATTTTATGTTACAAAATTCTATCGAGGTTGAAATAGTCATACATATATATATATATTTATTTATTTATTGACTTTTTTAAAGGCTAATTAATTATGTATGAATAATTTTTATAATAATAAATTCATTAGAAGATCGCCTAATGCGTTCTTTCTGTATTTAAGTTATTAATACATATATCGAACGTTTCCGGTAATTCATTGCTCAGAGAGTTATTCCACATTTTTAAGGTTTTTTCAGTAAGACGCCACCTCGATTCGAAATTTTCATATAAAAAATCATCATTACTTTTCATCCCATCGATCTTCTCTAGAAATCTTTTCATCTTGACATTATTTTTCAATTCACTAAATAATACCTCGGTATCAAGAGGTATATTTAAATTTAAAACTTCTTGTTTATTTTTCAGTACATTTAACACGTTTTCCTTTCCAACCTGTCTGCTAACGATTGCAGTAACAATTAAATTGTAAGTAAACGTCATTAAGTTATCACAATAAAGATTTTTTGGTATGCATTTTAGCCACTCTAGAAAGAATTTTTTATCCATATCAAAATAATATTGAATATAGTCGCAACCAGTTATAACATACATTATTTGTATAAATTCAATACGTTCGTCGTCTGTAAACGACTGTAAGACAGGTAATTCTTTAGTAAATTTAACTAAAGTTTTACCGTCGATTACATTGATATTCGAGTTCTCGAGTTCCATAGAAATGATTTTGTTTGAAAAATATTCCATTAATCCAAGTCCAATCATCACCATGTCCGAATCGGGTGACTGCAGAATGACATGCTGTTCCGGTAGCTTCGCGGCCACGTTCCACATAATCGTATCGGCCTCGTCGTGTCTCACGTTTTCTAAGTTACGAACACCACCCGATGAAACTTGCGTTACCGTTCCTATACCCTCTTTGTCAAAATGACCAACACATGTGAAAGTTTGCTCCGAATCAAGTTCGTTTTGCAAGTCGTCGATAAGCACTTCACATATTTCACCAATAAACTGTCGCATGGAATATTTTTCCTTAGTACTGTGATGTTTCATTTTGGGCACCCCTTTTCTTTCACCGTAGTTGTCGAAAACCAGTACAACAGTTGACGCATTTTTCTCATCAAATAACTGATGTACGTAATCTTTCATCGATTTTCCAAGTTTTTCGACTCCTTTTTCCTTCTCAACATTCTGTCTTTCAATTTCACGTTTTGTGTTTAGGATATACTGCATTCCGTCTACAACAACAGCGGGTCTGTTTTGTTCATTCCTCTGTCTTGCTTCTTCTGTAGACAACCATCCAAAGCTTATACCGTTGAAACACATGTCCAAAAAAGACTTGACAAATCCACGCTTTTCTTCTGCCATATTTATGTAACCCTGAAAAGGAAATAAAATAAATGTTAAAGAAATATCCGAGCTTTAATAAAATTTGAGACTGAAACATCAAATAGAATGAAAACGCTGAAACAAATATATAATACTAGCGAACCTGTGGGCCATATTTTTGTAAACGTTTCTATAATACAACCTACTATTTGAACTACTATTTTGCACTTTTTCAGTTTAATGATCATTTCCGGTATAATACAAATTAACGTCTTTAACCAAGTTACGAACAGTAATTAGTAGGCCTAATTACGTACATGGTCTAATGTAAATCAATGTTGATGAGTTACGTGACACACAGACACTGAATCATATTACATAGATATCCTGCATATACCTTTGGTCCAAAAGTAGAAAGTTACTTACAAGTTATGAACTACTGTAGAACTGGTGGTTTACTGAACGAATCCTGTACGAAGTTTGTCTGAAATATCTAGAGATAATTCGGTTATAAAGGCATTGACGGCTACGTCAGGAAAAACCGAAACCAAAACTAAAAGCTGCTTTAGTTCAATTATCCTCAGTCGGCTATCGTGCATGCACGGGTTCTGATCAAAGTACACAGTCAGTCATATAGGAGACAACAGTATTTTTACACAAATTGTTTTACACGATTTGTAAGTTTAAAAACTCTCTACACTATTTGTTATATCCTAAGAGTGTGAAGTGTATTAAACACTACGTTGTGAACATTCGTCAATACAGTATATTCCAGGAACGTTTATTTTATATGTTTCTATGTAGATTTATATATATATATATATGTGTGTGTGTGTGTACACATTACAATTTCGGAATACTTACGAAATTTACTTGAAATAATATTAATAAAAACTAGTTTACTTTTATGGTTTTCAGTCTCATTTTGTTATCGTAGGACCACACGAAAAACAACAACACAACTTTGAACAAAAGGTAAAGTTAATTTGTCTTGTGATTACAAATATTTCTGTTGTTTTAGTTATATCTCTTTAGGTAAAAGCGAGTTTAACCACCGAATACCTACACGAACAATATAAAAAAAAAAAACCTAGTATAAAGGTTATTGATTTTTCTAGCTAATAGAAATGAAAATTCTATCAAGTTCTGAACTTCGACAGTTTTTCTTTTTTTTTTGTAAATTCGCAAGAACTGATAACAATTAAGCATTCGAAAAATGAGCGTTCATTAATCAAACAGACAGCTATACGTGTATTTTAAGTAATTTACACGTATAGCTGAGCCATATTTCTAAAAATAGTAAATCATTTTATTTTTACAAGATCTCATACAAAGGAAATGAAGACGATCTTGATTAATTCTTTTTTGTTTGTGTGTGGGGGATAATCATAAAATAAAAGATGTAAAAATAAATACCATTTATTCAACAACAAAAAAATACATTTTGTTATATTTACCCAGTCATAAAATTCTTTCCCTCTCTTCATTATAATTGTTGCTATTTCAGTTAGTATCATTATTTGGCCGAACGAGTATTATCTGTAATTTCTAATATGCTATTTTTTTCATTTTGCATTATTACTGGTGCTATTATTACCGTCATATATTATAGCTGTTGCTATTTCAGTTAGTATCATTATTTGGCCGAACGAGTATTATCTGTAATTTCTAATATGCTATTTTTTCATTTTGCATTGTTACTGGTGCTATTATTACCGTCATATATTATAGCTGTTGCTATTTCAGTTAGTATCATTAATTGACCGAACGAGTATTATCCGTCATTTCTAATATGCAATTATTTTTTCCATTCGGTATTATTACTGGTGCTGTTATTACCGTCATATATTATAGCTGTTGCTATTTCAGTCAGTATCATGATTTGGCCGAACGAGTATTATCTATAATTTCTAATATGCTATTTTTTTCCATTTTGCATTATTACCGTTCGTAGTGCCCCCCCCCCCTCACCCCCAGTGGCACAGCGGTATGTCTGCGGACTGAGTTTCAATACTCGTGGTTCTTGGTGGGCAGAGCACAGATAGGCCATTGTGTAGCTTTGTACTTAACAACAAACAAAGAAACTGTTCGTAGTGGTTCGTGAATGACTGAAACACAAAAGAAGAAATGCCGTAACAGTTTCGTGTTTTGAAAACCTGTAACTAAATACTACTGATCTTGTAACAAAACATGTTAGCGAAAAATATTACTTTGTCCAGAAAAAACAATTTGGTAAAATCAAGCTCAGAAGGAACAGTGAATCAAAGTTCACACAAGTTTTTACAGGTTGTGTGAAATCAAGCTCAGAAAGAACAGTGAATCAAAGTTCACACAAGTTTTTACATGTTTTGTAAAATAAAGCTCAGAAGGAACAGTGAATCAAAGTTCACACAAGTTTTTTACAGGTTGTGTGAAATCAAGCTCAGAAGGAACAGTGAATCGAAGTTCACACAAGTTTTTACACATTGTGTAAAATAAAGCTCAGAAGGAACAGTGAATCAAAATTCACACAAGTTTTTACAGGTTGTGTGAAATCAAGCTCAGAAGGAACAGTAAATCAAAGTTCACACAAGTTTTTACAGGTTGTGTGAAATCAAGCTCAGAAGGAACAGTAAATCAAAGTTCACACAAGTTTTTACAGGTTGTGAGCAGTAAAACTTTTGTTTACTTTATTCACAACGTTTCACCAGGTGATGATGCCAAGTGACCTGGTGAAACGTTGGGAATAAAGTAAACCCAAGAGCAGTACGTTGCTGTAAGAACTGGATTTTCTTGGTACAAAACCAAAACAAGTAATATTTAAGTTGTTGTGTTGAAATGAAGCTACACGGAATGTAGCTGCACTTGTTTAGAAAGTAACTGAACTTGTGATAGCCCCCCCCCTGCATTGTGCTTATCAATAGCCAAGTATAACCTTATGGGGGGTAAAATAATTAATATATATATATATATTTAACAGACAGTACCTTCTATTGTGGAGGAACCACAGAAGAACTACATAAAGGGTGTCTAGATATTTTTAGGGTAGTAGTAATATTCACCTTTCAAAAACAAAGAGACGTCTACCGTTGATTAACTAAAAGGCTCCTTCATTGATTTACTTGTAAACTGTAAAAAAAAACATATGCAGTCGATTAACCAGTTTGCACATTTTAAGAAACAATATTATTATTTTTTCACAAAGAAACATGTTAAAATATTACATTATGTACTTTTATCTTGTTATCTGATTGCAGCGTTCATCTTACCTTCATCTGAATTATACGTTTTTATTTGGCAATCAAGCAGCTACTCACTCGGTCAAGAATCTTCAACTGGCGCCATTGTTTTAAGTTATTGTAAAACTGAGCATTTAGAACCGTAATTATGATTCTTTCTGCAACTACATACATTCATGATGTTAAGAAGGTAATGTTCAACACACCAATAGTAACAATTTACTGCAAGTTATGACTTACCTGTATATCTGATTCTGTCTTGAAGGAATCGCGTCTGGAGTTGATCTGGAACACTTACGAAACGATTATTAAAAACTACATATTAAAACCTCGGTAAAGCAACCCATAACTACTGCTTACGTCACATATTTTATCGCGTACAGGGACTGATCAAAGTGCCATGTTCTAGCATGTACATCCAGTTGTGACGTCACAACGTCTGGTCGGTAGCATTTCTATACTATCTGTCGGAGATTTCATCATATTAGGAAGCAGTGATATGAATGAGATTTCTATAAGGTTGAGTGAGATTAGAAGGAGTTATATTTTAGTGCAGATATTACGTTGCAATACAGATCTTTGCTAGAATTTAATTGTGAATTCTCAAACGAAAATGTAAAATCGCTCCGTTCAAGAACGACTTTAAGTCCAATGGCGGACTGGCCAGCCGGAAAACCAAGCAAATTCCCAGTAGTTCCCATCCATCGGCTGCAGGACGATGCCTCTTTTGGAAAGTTAAATGTTTTCCGATGTTCTCTTTCTCTGATTCTTTACTGTTTCTACAACCACAGTATTGTTTTGCGGTAAAATGATACACTTAGCAAGACCTAATTCATAACTAAATCAGTGAATCACCTGTTGAAAATCTGCGCTAGTATCTCGAAACGTTGTCCATAAACTTCCTAGACAGATGCACTCTGTCAACAATGCGTTTAAAGACATAAACTTGTATACAGTTGTTTGTTCGTAAGTATTTAGTATTTAATAATACAGTAGGTCTCATTCAGTCATGTATGTATTAATATAAACTTGTAACATTGTTTATGCAGTTTTTCAAAGTTCTGCAGTAATAATAATTGTTATATATATTGTGAAGTTAGTCTGAAACAGTGAATTTTATTCAATTAAGCAAAATGTTTCGGTAAGAGAAGCACATATAAATAATACGGTTGCGTTTGTCTGTCCGGAACTTTTCTCCAAATTTCTCGATCAAACGCTACAAATGTCATATCGTTAGTAAGGTCTTTGTCCGAGGAGACCGGATTGCATGTTGGCTTTTCCATTTATAATAATCTTACCTGGTTTTTGCTTAGCCAAACCTTTTAATGCAAACGAGTATGCTACACGATGGCACAATGTCCTTGTCATCACGTGACGACTGGCTTTGATTTCAACTTTCGTTTTTTATTTGCAAAATATTTCACACAAAGAACATTTAACCCGCGTATAATTTCCTAAAAAAGTTAACATTACACTAAGTACAATTTCTATGGGCTTTCACGACTTATTTAGGTCTAAAATACACATGTGCAGCTCATACGCAGCTCGTTCAAAACCATATGCTTATCACTTTGTGAACACGCATCCAAACGTTTCTGCATATTCAGCTAAGTTTACCTTCATTACAAATTTACATTTACTTTACTTTGTAATAATGTAGCTTCGGTTCGTTTTATAGACTGCTATAAACACCTTTTAGCTACTTTTCTTTATTACGGGTTTTATTCTTCGTTATTGTGAGTTTCTTTGTTTCAATTCGTAAAAACCGTGTCATACAATGAAAGCTCGTAACTATTTTATACTCTTTACACTAGTATAAATACCATTACTTTACTTTAGGTGTAATTTTATTAAAGAAAGTTAATTATAAGTGAATTCGTTTGTCTGACCACATGAAATTTATTCAAATAGAGCAAGATTTATAGATCTAACACATAATACCTGCAAGAAAGCGTAGCTTAAATGTCGTACGTGAAAATGATAAAATAAGGAACATTCAAGTGAAGGGCATGAAAATTACCGCAAATGTTTTACGGGTCGCGGCTAGTGTAAAATTAAATTACAACTGATTGTGTAAAGCAACTAGTCCTAAGCGTCACTCTTCAGAACTTCAATAGGCCTTGTAAATTTTAGGTTACATCAGGAGGAAAACAAAGTTGAGTGCTTGATTGGTAGTCTGTGTGACATTACATCACAATAAGATTCGCAATAAGTACTAGCAAACCTTTCTTTACAGTCAGTCACCAATTCCTTTCATCCAGTACTAGAGTACATAGTTGAGTTGAACACTGAGTGACAACCAAGGGATTGGAGTGCCAGGTGCTGATCCCTCATGTGGAGACTGGCTGCATTGCTTGAGTTAGAAAAAGAGTTATTTGACCAATTTTTACACGTCGCCTTCTGGTTGTATACTGCCTTGGTGATTCCCAGTCTTTTGCTTTTCGTAGCTACATCGTATAGTATTTTGTTGTCTTGCAACTACACTTGTTCTGAATATCAATGAACACCTTTTTTTGTTGTAATTTTTGCTTTACTAATGCAGAGGAAATCCTAATAGTAGAATTGTATTACATTGGACATAGTGGCTTCTTTTGTAAGCTTTTTAGTATCCTCTTTTAGCTTTATTCTGCATTTCCTAGCACATTTATCCAGATGATGTTCTTACCATGCAGTTGCTTTGCTTTATGCTATCTATCAAAGGTCCAACTACTCTGAAATTTATGCAAGACTATCTGTTAGTTGTTCACATCATAAGTATTATGTTGATGATACTGTTTATTAGCAGTTCATTACATTCAGCAAATCCAGATGAGATCTTACTGTATAGGTTCCAGTTCTATTCTTTTTTTGCAAGTGGAAATCTTAAATGCTCCACAAGCCTTACCTAAAATGATATTTCTCTGCAATATGTTGAATAACCAACCAGTTCTCTTGCTACCTGTGGCTATAATGACAGGTGATTGTACACCACGGTATTTAAATGGATGCTGACATTTAGGAACTGGAATGTCCTTATTCATTTTAAAATAGCACTGCCTTAATGATCGAATGCATTGTTTCTACATTCCAAGACCATAATGAAATATATGATTCCTAAGCACCTTTGATGCCCTATCATAGTATTGAGGCTCATGAGGTGTAAAAGGGCGTTGATGGGGGCAAATAAAATGCATACTATGACTAATTTTAAGCATGTGTCTTGTATTGTTCAATCTTATCTAGCTGTGGATGGAGTGGATAAGATCTTGGTAAAACATAAGCAGGTGACATTATTTTGCTCTGTTTCCTTTTATTGTGCCGATGTCTTTGTTGGCCCTTATCATGGTTTTAATGTCACTAGCAAGGTTGAGTTTTCTGTCAAAGGCTACCCCTAGATGCATTTCAGTGTTTATGCTGGAAGGATGGCCTTAGCCACAAAGGACAGTAAATGTTATTGACTGTGCAGAGCATGGCAATTTCATGATGAATGACCATTCCTGCATGAATTGGTCACCCTGCTGATGGAAAGTTGCATCTTGTTTTAGCTTTCACTTTTGACAGATCCTCTTCTGTACACCAAAATATTGTCTACAAAGGTTAGCACATAGCATCTTTATGGATTATCAAGGTCTCTGGTGTAGATGTTAAAAAAGAATTGGCGAAAGTGGTGATCTTTGAGGTATACTAGTATTCAATTTGATACTGCCAGATACCATACTTTATGATGCAATTTTTTGGTAGTTTGTGTATCTACAGGACGGATGTTTTACACATGTTACATTGATGTAATGTCTGAGCATTTTGTTAGCAGAACTTTACTGTAGACATCATCCAGATATAATTCTACTGTCAAAGTATTCTGGCTAGCTTCAAAACTATCTCATGTATCAGCTGCAAATTTAGAAACATTAGTCTAGGTTTCTCTTTCTCATGATAACCACCCAGTGATGAAGTAAGCAATGATTAAGTTTGATAGGAAAACCTTCTAGTTACGGCTTTCTCTGTGATCTTAACAATGATGTTTTATAGGGTGATAATTCAACAACCTTTAAGACAAGAGTGATCCATCATGGGTCTGGTTAAGGATTTGATAAAAACATGATGCTACCCTTTGCCCAGCTGCTTTGATACTCTGACACTAATTTCAACAGAGTGGTTTCTGTAAGTTTCTTAAAGGTGGGGATATGCACATGATTTAGACCCTTTTTATAAATGTAGTTATTGCCCTAAATTTTTTTATCATAGTTTAACACTATTCTGGCTATATTGTGGAGAACAGAATGTAAATCTTTGTCATTAATGTTTTCACCCACATCCAGGTGGAACATCAATCATTGAAGTCACCAACTACTAGATACATAGGTTTGTTTTCAGAGAGGAATCTCTCATCTTGAACATGATGTGCTGTATTACCATTTCATGTACACATTGGTGTTTTGGATATGTGAAGTAGCTTTGGGTGATTTACCTGAATGATTTGTTGCTTGAAATGGTGATCGTTCCATTGAAAGGTGTTATAAAGTACATAGTGGATGTTGCTACCATGATAAACTGATATTGGTATCACTGAAAGGTGTTATAAAGTACATAGTGGGTGCTACTACCATGATAAACTGATATTGGTATCACTGAAAGGTGTTATAAAGTACATAGTGGATGCTGCTACCATGATAAACTAATATTGTTATCACCGAAAGGTGTTATAAAGTACATAGTGGGTGCTACTACCACAATAAACTGATATTGTTATCACTGAAAGGTGTTATAAAGTACATAGTGGATGTTGCTACCATTATAAACTGATAATGTTATCACTGAAAGGTGTAAATCAGTTTATCATGGTAGCAGCATCCACTATGTACTTTAAATATCAGTTTATCATGGTAGTAGCATCCACTATGTACTTTATAACACCTTTCAGTGATAACAATATCAGTTTATCATAGTAGCAGCATCCACTATGTACTTTATAACACCTTTCAGTGATAACAATATCAGTTTATCATGGTAGTAGCATCCACTATGTACTTTATAACACCTTTCAGTGATAACAATATCAGTTTATCACGGTAGCAGCATCCACTATGTACTTTATAACACCTTTCAGTGATAACATTGTTATCACTGAAAGGTGTTATAAAGTACATAGTGGATGCTGCTACCATGTTAAAGTGCTATGGTATCCCACTTTCTGGTTCAGCATGTGGTATGAAGTTAAAATTAGGATCTAATAATTTAGTTTATTCAAATAGTATGATGTTATAGAATTCAAAGAGGTTCTAAATGCACTGTTTTCCTTCACTCCCACCTACCATTTTGCAGTAACTTATCATAATGTGACACCTGTAATTTTTGTACATGTATTATTTACCAGCTCTGTGTTTAAACATTGATTTCTTTTATTTTCTGCTGGGCATTTTAGATCCCCCACTGAGTGAATGATGTCCATTGCACCAGTTTGTGGTTGTTTTTTTTTAATTTATCATTGTTTGTAGACAACACTTTATGTACTCGCTGTTCAGAAGTTCTGTACCCAGCCTGCTCACCGTTAATAAAACTTATAAGTGGCTTTGGACCAATTATAATGGGGCTGATATTTTAGAGGTATACGTGTGGTATAACTAGGTGTCTTCATACTGTTTTCACCCTCTTGTAACAGGGTGTCGAGAAGCGTCTTCTCTACTTCATGATCTGTCAACATATCCAGAATATGTGTGGCTCTATCTGGTTCAGTTTGTAGGTCTAAGTAGTGCTGAATTTCGATGTCATTTTCCAGAGGTTCATTTACCCTAGCGTTGCACGCAACAAGACTCCTCGTGGACTGATTTTACCCACAGATTAGTTCCTATTTCAGAGTTGATGTACTGAATAGAAACCCAACTTAACTCTAACATAAGATGACATCATATTTACCCTAGTGTTGCACGCAACAAGACTCCTCGTGGACTGATTTTACCGACAGATTAGTTCCTATCTCAGAGTTGATGTACTGAATAGAAACCCAACTTAACTCTAACATAAGATGACATCATATTTGTTGTAAATTATTATCAGTATTATTGTGTTGTAACACTAACAATCGACAAATAGATTGTATTTTGTTTATATAACACATTTGTTATACAATGTAATAAAGATGTATACTATTAAAATATACTAAAATGAAATAAGAGGGATAAGTAAAGAATATATAGACAACAATACAAAAATTAACAACTAAAACCAGAATTTTAAGTTCACGTCATATTATTAAATCATCTGTTCTTTCCAGCGACTTTTGAAATAATAGAGGCTACGAAGACACCATATATAAAGCTATTTGACGTCATAACAATTGAAGGGAGACAATTGTAGAAGTATGTGTAACACTTATGTCTGGTGAGGAAACAGCAACGGAATTAAAATGTAAGCTGTTGACTTACTAGTGCCATTTCAGTAAAAATATCTTTTCACACAGTGTTAATGTTTATTGTAGTTCATAAAAAGTTGCAAAGACACGTGATTAAGCCTTAGTGAAAGCGCCTCAGTTACAACACGTTCACTCTTGTAGAGTATGACGTGGTATGCATATTTAATGTAGTGCATAAGAAAATCATGTAACGTAATAATGCCCGTATCTCCAGTGACTCGGCCTTAAGTCTGACGTCTTATACATCAAAAACTGGGTTCGATACCGGCGATGGACAGAGAAATAGCCCATTGTGTAACATTGTGCTTAACAACAAACAAACAAAGCAAGACAGTAAACTATATAGCATCATTTGAGATATATTATAGTCCAAGAAATGTTTTTCTTATTCTTTCTGTTGGGAGAACAGGGCATTAGGTTTTCTTGATAGCAATAAAACCTTAGAATTATTATACCAGTGTAATATGTTCGGTGTGTTTATTACGGCTGTAAAAAATGTCAATTTTGTTTACATTATTTATGAATTACCGCCTGTTAAATGGTATTAATTTGTTGTACTATTGTCTATGAATTCTCCGCTCTAATGCCACTAACGTTCTACGCACATGGTGCAGGCATATTTTGAATAACTGTAATAGTTGTCCTTTAATCAAAATTTCATACATCTCACCAAATACTCTGTCTGTGAATAGGTGGTCACATGCCATAAAAAAGATTAGTCTTCGTAACTGGAGATTATTATAGTTGCTACATAGAATTTATTCAACAGACATCAACGATTTGAACACACCTGAAGATGGGATTTTTAATCTCTGGTTTACATCTTCAACTTCATTAAGTTCCTTTTTCTCCCACATTATAAAATAGGCAATAACTGAATGTAGAACATTTGCTCTGAAAAGTGGAATGGAGTGAACACACCCTGTAATATACTCAACGGTATTTTCTGGATACGTTGCTAGACTCTGATACCCAATGATATAAATATGATCCCAATTTGTTAGGCCTTTCTTTGCATGAAGGATGAGATTGAATAGTCAAAATTTAGTAGTATCTGTGTCACTATATGCTGAAAATGGAGGCGCAGTCCTACCACTGAGGCATTTTTGGTTGGCAGAACAAAATTTTGGTGCAGGTAGGTACTTGTTGTCTCTTTTCAGCTTTTAGGTTGTCATGGCTAAAGTTAAAAGTAAAACAATTCTAGGTTATCGTGGTTGAAGTTAGAGGTAAGACAATTCTAGGTGATCATGGTTTAAGTTAAAAGCAAGACAATTCTAGGTTATCATGGCTGAAGTTAAAGATAAGACAATTCTAGATGATCATGGTTGAAGTTAAAGATAAGACAATTCTAGATGATCGTGGTTGAAGTTAAAGATAAGACAATTCTAGATGATCATGGCTGAAGTTAAAGATAAAACAATTCTAGGTGATCATGGCTGAAGTGAAAGATAAGAAAATTCCAAATGATCATGGCTGAAGTTAAAGATAAAACAATTCTAGAACTAGATTGGACTTTGAATTACTTTTACTGTATATTTTAAAAGAAGTCGCCAACGAAAGAACAACGTTATAACAATATATTAAGTGAGTACCTGTTAGGCCTACCGGTACTTTGGTTGCGTCAAGTATAAAACAGATAAGTGTCAAGCTTTCGATTGTTGTCTGGTGATATCAATGATGTAGTGACTTATGTATTATCTGCATGGCAAGGACCACAATTAAAGAGTCGAGATTGTAAAGAAGAAGAAGAAGAACACCACCAACAACAAAAAACTACACACACACACATTCAACGTGAATTTAGTCCAATAATATATACTTTAATAGAAACAAAGTTACAAATGCTTAGCCTATAGAACAGCAGAAAGAGAGTAGATCTAAGGCGTTAAGTAGATTTATAAAAAAGTATTTTCCTGTTGAGAAAGCCAGTAACTGACGTTGCTTTTGTAATATGAGGCTACCCCGTGATGAATCCCCTTAGTAACTCTTAAACAGGTAATAGAACACACTTCGTACGACTTTGCGTTTTTCTTCTTATTTCTTTTTTATAAAAGTTTAGTAATCAGTATAGAAGGTTTATATATGGGATGTGTGATTTTATTACTGAACGAAAATGAAACGTGTGCCATCTGTCAGAAGTGAGTCCTAAGTTTCGGGAGCCAACCGTTTTGAAGACTCGATTACACTCCCTAAGTCTCATCTATTGAAGGTCCTTGTTGTTCTTTGTGTCCTAACTTAGTGGTTATATGCCCTGTTTGATTAGTTCAGTACGGGAAACAAAAGTAAACGTGTTTGTTTCAATAGTTGTTCTCCGACCACGAATGATGACGGCTGATGTTATGTCACTGCATAAGTCAAAGTCAGTTTATTTGTTATGTTCGATGATAATTAATCTCTAACCACGAATGATGACGGCTGATGTTATGTCACTGCATAAGTCAAAGTCAGTTTATTTGTTATGTTCGATGATAATTAATCTCTAACCACGAATGATGACGGCTGATGTTATGTCACTGCATAAGTCAAAGTCAGTTTATTTTTTATGTTCAATGATAATTAATCTCTAACCACGAATGATGACGGCTGATGTTATGGCA
>NW_013668844.1:0-3742 GCF_000517525.1 Limulus polyphemus
ATATTATATATATATATATATATATATATATATAAGTTCGGGTTTTTTCATCTAAAAAAGCGACATTAATTTCTTGACGATCTAATATTTTAAATCATTGTCTAGTCAATTGCTGTGCGAAGAATTAATACGGCAGTGAATGTTACTTTCAAGCAGTTCTCATTTAATAAGTAACTATCTGAAGACTATCACTAAATAATTAATTACCCAGTGAATTGTTTTTAGTCGCGAACACTAGGTTAGTATAAATTGATCCTGATTATTAAAAAGATATCATCACTGTCATAGAAACGTCAAACAATTTATTGCGTCATATGATTTAAAACATAAGGCTAAAATTAGTTTAAAAACCAGCAGAACATCATATTGTTTTAATCAGACAGTAAAAACAGCGTTGTAAGCAAAAATGCCATACATAAATGTTAAGTCCATTACTGCTAACTGCATATTTATGGTATTTCCAAGTTATGGTAACGCGTTCTGTAATTGGTTCAGCGTTAAAAAATACATTATCAACAAATAGTGTATTTAATTGTGTGAGTTTGATGAGGTAATGCTGAGTGAGGGAGACATATATAGATTTCGTTTTGCAATTTTAGAGGAGAAAGGGGGGGGATTTGTAAATTGTATTCCATGATTAAGATGATATTTTATAGTTCATAAATAACGAATATTTTTACAACTTAAATTAATAAAAAAATTTAAATTCCTATCGTCTTATAGGGTTTTCAAATGCCTAAAATGAGTCGGAGGCTGGGATACCTCCCCAGCCACCCTAGATGGAACTAGGGGGTACCCATCATCTTTCGCGCCATCAGTGGATAGCTTCCCCATTTATGTTAAAATCAAATCAATCGAACCCACCTTAATGTTTAAAACTTAACACAGTACAGGAACTACGCCTTCCTTGGTTTAAATTTTTTTATGTTTTAATTTTCAGTAGAAGATAAAGTTAATCAATTATATATATCCAGTCTGCAAAAGATTTTAAAAAGTCATTTAGAAAGTTTTAAAGCGAGGATATTAAGATATTATTTATTACGACCGTAGAATAAAGTTGTCAAATATCTCTGGGAGAAAAACCAAGCTTAAAGCAAAATACCACAATCTGAAATCCAAGAGAATTAAGTATAAGCAAAACACTTCTAAATCAAATAGAATTCTAACACTACTTCAAAAACATCGTGATAAAAAAAAATTAACGTGGAACATGCCACATAATATATTTAATTTTAAAGACATAAGTCTTCAAAAAAAACATATTTAGTCGTTTATACATTTACTTGTCCAAGCTGTTTAATGGCATAGGTAAGCTCTACCGCCAGGTGGCTATCTAAAACACATCGCATTAGGTCTCTGCCGAGTGTACTCGTAGCAAGCACTTAAAATGATTTTGTGAATTATTAGTCGAATTGAAGAAGAAAGGGAGTTGCTCATTTAGGGAAAGTATTGCAATTTCAATTAATAATTATTATCTTCATTACAATAAGTTACAATATTCGGTGTACAATTAATATATTTGTTTTAGATATGAAAATTTTTGTAAACAGAACAGAAGTATTTGAACTTAATGAAAGATTTTTTATGCAACAGCCGGGCGATCATGCAGTACATGGTGAATAAGTACGCTCCTGACAGCTACCTATATCCTAAGGATCCCAAACAGAAGGCGATAGTTGATAGGTTGTTGTACTTTGATATGGGCACGATGTTCAAATCCATGAGAGAAGTTTATGTGAGTATTTTTTATGTTACAGTGTTCAATTAAGAACGAAATAAAAGGCCTAGCATGGCCAGGTGGTTAGGGCGCTCGACTCACAATCTGCGGGTCGCGGGTTCGAATCCCCGTCCCACAAAACATGCTCGCCCTTTCAGCCGTGGGGGCGTTACAATGTGACGGTCAACCTCACTATTCGTTGATAAAAGAGTAGCCCAAGGGTTGGCGGTGGGTGATGATGACTAGTTGCCTTCTATCTAGTCTTTCACTGCTAAATTAGGGACGGCTAGCGCAGATAGCCCTCGTGTAGCTTTGCGCAAAATTCATAACAAATAAATAATCAATTAAAAAAATAGGTGTATATCTGTGTTGGATTCTGTAAATTCCCGTATAAAATGTTTAGCAAACAAAATATTAGGTGTAATAATTTATTAATTTTTTGCCATATACCCAAGTTTTCCTCCAAAGTTTCCACTGATATTATCACATAATCAAATGGTTTAGTGCCGTGCCAAACCGCATTGAAGTTAGTTGAAACAAAAGGGTGAACTTAGGATTTAATCCATAAGACAGATGATTTATTTTATGCGGTTATAACCTTCTAACCATAAAACATACTGCTTAGATTTCCAAAATATGAAATCTATTAGTCAAACTTTATTTAAGATACATGGGAGACAAACTTTCCAAAAACGTTAGAAACTAAATCACCTTCGCCCATTCAGCTTGGAAGTTCATTTATTAACAAACCCGGTGTTATCACTAACTTGTCTTCTTATTATCTTAATGATATTGAAAAAAAGAGCAATAGTGCGTGGCTCGTATACGGAGGTTGCGTACGTTATATTAAAACGATTTTGGAGCCTAATCATGTCATTCCAATCCATGCCATAATGCCCGGTCATGATCTGTCTGATTGCCTGAATCTTTACAATAGCATTGCAGCGTAGTTTCTATTGGAAAGGCTCTGTCGTAAGGTTGTCATGTCAAACGCATACCACTGTTCTCTGCCTGCTTTCCATAAGCAATATAGTGTAAAAAGACGACGATTTTCCAACGTCTGTTTGAACTGTCCGATTGCATAGAAATTGACAGGCGACTTGTCTGGTATGTATTTGGATGGAATAGTGTAAATACCTATTTTATTTTCCAGGTGCTTGAGGTATGCGATGGTTGGAGAGATATACAATTGAAACAACTTGTGTACACGTGACTTGTATCGCTTTTCTTGATTATGTTGTGTCTGTGGGCCACGTGCACGGCTTTTGCCACTGATCTTTGTTATCATGAATTCTCACATTTTCATTACCACGACTGGGGTACGACTTGTTAGAGGTCTCTTTCCAGATGACCCTTGGGTACCAAACTGATCCACATTCCTTTGTTTTCAATCCTATTAAGTACAAGGGATATCTCCGTTTTGGTTATTCTAAATATTCGAGGTGAACACATCTATATAATCTGAATGTATGAATATTTTGTGTCGTGAAGAGCGATGAATTTTCGGTAGTATCATGCTACCTACGAACAGCCAAACAATATCAAAATATAGTTCTGACATGTGTTGTTATATCGGCTGTGGTTGTCACAAGACTTGCTAATTTGCATATTCAAAATCGTATTAGTATAACGTACTCAATCCTCTGTAATCTAAGAAAAACACCCACATATATAACGTACTTAATAAACTTAAAAACTCTACTTAGTTAACTATAATAGGGTTGAATTTAAGTAATGATATTACAGTTTTAAATAAAAGTGACTACATTTATTTAATAAAGGTAACCACATAATAGAAGACTGTAAAACATTTATTAAGCTTAATAAATTTTTGTTTTTGTTTCAAAAAATTCGGCAAAGCTACTCAAAGGGTTATCTGCGCAAAGCCATTCCTAATTTTGAACTGGTAGGCTATGCAAAAGCATCCACCGCCAATTCTTGAGCTACTTTTAACTGACCGATTGGTGGCACAGTGGTATATCTGCGGACTTACAACGCTAGAATCCGGGTTTCGATACCCGTGAT
>NW_013668844.1:4273-27562 GCF_000517525.1 Limulus polyphemus
CACATTATATGGGCTACACTAACGTGACGTTTAGGCGATTCGTTTAACTATTATACGTGATGTACGTTTTTTTTTTGGGGGGGGGGGGGTAATGAAAGTGTTTCAAAACGCGACATTAATTTCTTGATGACCTAATAATTCACTTAACTAACTCTTATCAGAATAACTTACTTTGTGGTATATTGTAAGACTTTAATTGAAAATAGTAAAAAACTGACATTAGTTTACCAAAGTCTGCTGACAAGCATGGTATGAAGTTTGTTTTAAAGCTGAGATATTTATAATAAGAATGGAGAATCAGGGATAAACCACTGAAAATACAAAAAACAAGATGACTAGAATATTGTTTGTAGAACTACTTTGTGAATTCTTATTTGTGTAACCGATAAAAAATATTACTTTGCAAATGGCAAATTAATATACTATAAAGAAACTAGTTGTTTGTAAGATTTAATGTGATGAGACACAATAGAAGCATATAACAGTGGGGAGGGAAATAACTAAAGTGTGAAGAAATAGGAAAGCAACAAATTTCCAGTATAAACAAAAATACAATGTGTATCCGTGCATTGTTTTATTTTGTTATATACAGTAAACGTGGTCCTTATTTACATTTAATTCTCTAATATTTTTATTTTCATTTAACTTTGATAGACAGAATATTCTAATATATGTACAATAAAACCCCAGTTTTCTCGAAGGGTTTGTTTAAAAAACCACTGAAAGGACACTAGACAGAAATAATAATAATTACTATAAAAATGCAAGGAAATATCACAAGTTAGGTCTAATGGGCTAGGAGGTTCTTGCTTAACTATATAGCTTGGAAACACCCTTAAACCTAAAGCCATAAAATATCTCCATCTCTTCATCAGCTAAGTACTTCCAGCTAAATATTTCTAGTTATGGGACTTTTGACCCATTGAACATTTCATTAAAAACAACAACGAAACGAGTATTGATACATAAAGTGCAAGTTAAATACGTGTTACGTCTGTGCTCGTTTGTTAATTTTTCGTAGAAATTCTTTCCGAGAAACTTCAGCGATACAAGTCGTTTTTTTAAATAAAACTAGTTTATTCTTTCTCAATTCAACTTTGCGATACACTTAATTTCCACAGTCACTTTAACTTAAACACATGCTAGAATTCACAACGATTCACGCACTTTACTCACGGCTTGACTCGATTATCTGTCTCTATATCTCTCTGTCTGCAATTCAATTCCGAATGAATGTCTCCTTTATCTGGCGCGCTTATATACAATAAAAGCGCGGGCGTAGCACGTACTAGCCTCTTCGCGAATCTTCTAGACACTCATCACGTGTTACCAGAGTCACATAACTTCCGCTGTCGTAACATACGTATTTACCAACTTTAAGTCGACCATTCCTAATAAGAACTTTATGTTAAGGTCAGAAAATCTGATAAAAGTGAGGCGGTTAAAGATATTGATATAAGCGTCTAAACTGAAAAAAAAGAAGAAAGTTACACATAAACATTCATCCGCCACTTTACTGCAATAGAATCGTTTGAGTAATTGTTAAAATATTTTGATGCTATTGTTGGTGACAAAGATAGGTGTAATTTGATAAAATGCATGGCTTTTTTGTTTAACCTATAACTGAGAAGATAAAGCGTGACATTAACCGATACTGTTGTTTTCAACTAGATCATCTATTGTTATGATAAAAATCATATTAAACTGTAGATTTTTTTATTATCACCTTATTTTGCATATTAAGAATTTCAAATTATAGGTGTGTGTAGAAATAGATTTCGGCCCTATCTTTTTTCTGCTACAAGTTAAGTTAAGGAGACCATTCGTCAACACCGAAACTCATCAGCTAGGATAAACTATGATAGCCCAAAAAAATCATCTCACGCGCCATCTATTTATGGAGTAAAAACTAATGTTACGGTTTTGAATGCTGACAGCTAAGGCATCACTGAAAATCAATAGCCGAATAATTAGAAATGATATATTACCTTCATACAACCTTTGTTTAATAGATGCTTATCACCTCCAATTAATAGACAAACAAAGAAAATATATGTTTTAAAGAATAAATAAACTGAACTTTTTTGTCGGTTAACAAGCAAATAAGGGGCGCGATATATTAAAATGTGATATCTCTTCTATGAAGGCAATGATACCGAATCTTTCTTACTGATATCCTATAGAAACATTTCATCGTATATGTGAAGACAAACAAACCTAACGCTTACTGTTTTTTAACACGGTTTCAGGTTACAGAGACTGGTACATCCCAAGAAACGTCTTTCCATAAATATTCTGGACTTTTCAGATTAATAATCTTCGTTTATCGTTTTCTATGTAGTACCCCCAAGTTTTCAAAGGTGAAGTTCCAGATCAGGAAAAGGAACAAAATTTTAAAACTGCTTTGGGATACCTAGAAGGATATCTGGAAAAGTCAACATACGTGGCTGGAGACAAGCTTACTCTGGCTGACATCTCCATAATAGCTTCACTCTCAATGATGGATGTAAGTTTCATATCAAAAGTAGCGATAAACCCTTCAAGTTATTTATGGAGATTTCTTGGTGATAATGTTAAACTGTACTTTGTTGTTATCCAGTGCCATAAAATATAGTACACATCTAATTATACATTAAGTCATTCTACCGATAGGCATGTACACGTGTCATTGTTTGATTTGATTGTCCAAATTGTTAAGCTCATCTAGAATATTATGTATGCATACATTTTATAGTTAACAAAATATCTGTCAAAAAAGAGATTCTATTGCCTGGTAAGCTAATGTTGATCATCAATCAGTTTGGACAATTTCAAAGCAAAGTATTTTCACTATTTTGTATGCAATAATTAAACAGGGCCCAACTAAACTTAAACTGACAGAGTTTTGGCTTTTTAGTTTGATTTATATCTTTTTTCCAATTCCGCGTATGAACCCTTTTTTGTTTATTTGTTGCATTTGGTATTCGTATAATTTTCTCGATGTTGTTAAGTCATTGTTTGTTGTATTATTGCGTAGATGATGGTGATGTTGTAAAAGTTTAAAAAAAGTTAACGCATGGAAAAAAATGTTTTTAATCCATGAGAATTGTTGTATCGTTGAATTTTAGTTATGTTTTATATATTGATACACCACTTTTTCATTTCAACAGGTACTGGATTATGAATACGGCAGTTATCCTAAAATCTCTGTCTGGATGGCCAAAGTTAAAGAAGAAATTCCAGACTATAAAACTACGAATGACGAACCTATTCAAGCATTCAAGGCCTGGGTGAAGTCTAAACAAACATAGTAAAGATGTCGTTCAACTTAGAACGTTAAAGTGATTTACTGTAAGGGCCATTGAAATAATAATAATAATAATAAATGTATGTGGACATTTTTTGCAAACAGATGAATGCTTGAATTATCATTCCACACACTTAAAGTTATCGAACTGAAAGTCATTATAATGACGGTGAATGACTGGGATGTACTTTATGATAACAAGCAAGAACACCACGGTCACTATTGTGTAATATTCCGTCTTTCCCATAGAGTAAGAGTAAGGTCTGCTAAACAGAAAATTCAACAGGTATAATATTATGAAGTACAGGTTAATTTGTTTTTGTTGGAATCCGACTGAGTCCGTCAACAAAGAAAGAGTCAGTACAAAAACTGCACAACAACAGTCTTTATTAAGGTAAACACAAATGAGGCACAAAAACAATACACTGATACAAAGGTAGGTGTCTGTATGGATGTGTTGAACCAGTGAGAAACGGGTAGAAAACCTTTAATGTTTTTTTCGCTAGTCCAGTGTGAGCCCCTTTGTAAGCTACACTAAAATAAGGTTAAAAAATCATGAAAATATTCACAGTTATAACAAATTAAACTGGTATGAAATTAAGTTTAAAAAAGCTCTAAATCTGAGAAAAATCTCAGGAAACACTAATCTGCTTAAATCTCTACAAAAAGCTGAAATCTCATCTAAAATCTAACAGGCGAGCATCTGACTTAAAGAACAAAATACGATAACAAAACTAGGATGCTCACTCCATGCTCCTCGTACACTTGACCTAGAGCCATATGATTTGAGTGTAGGGACTTATACATTCTGGGTCATTAAACGATTAGCTGACAGAAAAAGACAGCCATCCAATCCAAGTCTCAAGACATCACAGTGAAGTAAAAGCTATTTTCCCTGCAAAAGATTACACTAATGACCAATTAGTGAATTCAAGTCCCGTGTGCAGCTAGATTAAGAAATCGTGTTGTCTACTTGGGCGACTTGCTGCATTCAAACTAAACTGAAAGAAAAACAGAAAGTTAACATGTGAATTTTTCAAAACAAGTGGGCAGCTAACTAATGGTACTGGCTTGTATCGTAATGTTATTTTGCTGCATAATTTAGTATCACATTACTGCATAGTCATAACATCTTGATTTTTCTAGAGACTTGGGGAAATAAAAATATTGTATAAACATCAGTAACTTATTGACTAAATAACCAGACAGTTAATTAGTTCAGTGCTGGATACTTTGTTGATTTTGTGCCATAAATACAAGGGGAAATTTAACAAATAAGTAACTATCGAGTTTTATTTGTGAGTTAGACCTTTCACTTGGTTATCATTATTTCATGAAACCATGTAACTTATAAACCTTATCATTAACCCATGGGGTGGGGGGTGGGGACTTTCAGTTCAAAAACTAAAATGCTTTACTTTTCATTAAGTGGATTGGATTTTGCATTATATATATATCAAATAATAAAAAGTAACTTTCCCAATGATAGAAATCGTTACAGGCTAATGTTAGGAGTGAGATTATTTGGGTGAAAATAAAATAGAATCTAGATTAAACTTCAAGATCATGACACTTGCTCAAAGTGAGATGAAAAGAAGAACAAGATTTCAATACTTCATTGGTGTCACTTTGAATATATCCAACAGCTTATTCGATCTTGTTTTCAATGCAATTTATTTTTGTTCTTAATTCTTCTTTAACTATGATGTTTTTCTTTTAATTAATTTTCTAAATTTCTGCCTATTACCTTTTGATCTTCTTTTAAGTTTCTATAAATTTCTTCTTGTTCTTTTAATCTTCTTTCAATTTAATTTTGGTCTTCTTTTAAGGCACTATCTAATTTTGACGTCTAAAAATGCAGAGAGAATATAACAAATTCAATGAGGTAGAAAGCAATACCGGTGACAAAATAAAACATCTGGAAAATAAATTTCTAAATGCAAAGTTGAAACCAACCACACTTCTCTCTGCATCTGCTCAAGAATTTCAAACCAAAACACAATTAACCACCTGTTCAACAATTAACAGTGTCACTACTGTGACAACTATGACTACAAAATATTTCTGGACTACTTCAGATATATCACTACCTCATCAAGTTCCAGAATTTATTAGACTGGTTGAACAACATTCCTCAATAGTAAAAAGAACTGACTATGACACAAAGTTACTATGGGAGGCATATATGGCTCTGTTAGAAATCATTTCCAAAGTGAATGGAAGAAACAGTGTACAACAGAGTATTCATTCTGTTGCTCATTTAAATGGACCAGCTTTAACAACGCTAAACAACCTTCAGCTGAGAAGTAACAACTATATCAAGCATTGGTGGTTGCCTTATGAAAGAGGCTTGAAATTAAACACCAGAAAGAAGTTTCCAAAGCAAAATTTAGGAGCAGAGTAAGGGGGAAGGACAAGACCTTAGTCAAATTTGCGAAATATATGAAAAGGTTTGCATAATTATCTTACCTGAATCTCCATGTGAAACGATGAACTCATTGCCATGTGACAAATTCACAGTGAATGAGGTGTTAAAGAAACTGTCCAATTTACAACGCAACTCGTATCTATTAAATCACACATAAACAATTAAATCGCCATCAAGAGATTATGGGAACATCAAATCAAGTAGTGTGGAAATATTAACTCTTTCTGGTGGAAATGTAGAAGAATTCAACGAATTAATTAAATAACTGTTTACTCAGTATGGAAAAAGTTAAAACAGAAAACAATAGGTGTTTCAACTGCAATTTAAAGATATGTGTTTTCAGGAATTGTAAAAAAAAGCATGTAATCAATTAAAACTGCTTTAAAAGGATGTCTAAAACAGAACTGTTGTAAGCACAGGAATCAAGGGCATTACAACTGGACCATGGAAAATCAACAGATGGTAATAAGTCAAAGAGACAATACCCTAAGGATGAGTCCCATATCCCAAACAGATCAAAGGAACAAAGAAAAGCTAACCAAACACTGAAATATAGAAATTAACTGGTCTTAAGTGGCGAAATACAGCTGAGAATAATTTATCTGCCCCATTTGAGATAAGAATTTCATCATGTAAATAAACCAGTTCACAAGTTAATGTATACATTGAAGGAAACCATTATATTGTGTTAATTGACAATTTTTATATAGCTGAATTTGTTTTATACAACCTGGTTATGAAAAGTAAGAAATTGTCTCCAGAGATAAAGAAAGGAGATGGATTGATGCAAACAAAAAGTGGACATGAAGTTTCAACATGAGGAAAGTTACAAGTCACCCTCACTATGGGAAGCTTCCTTACACCAGGTGATGTGTGGACAATTAACATCAAGGATGAGCGCATATAGGGAATAGACTTCACGAGGAAACCTGAATTTAAAATTAGACTTTTGACAGATATTTTCACAGTGTATGTGTTACATGACAATTACTACACTAGAGGTTGAGCCAAACACTCCAGCATATCCTGAGGGAATAAAGGCTGTGTAAGAACACTCATGAATCTGAAGAATAAAGATGTCATTATTAGGGCCATTAACACAGCAAACTATGAAGTCATTTCTGGATAGTACATTGGGAGTTGTAAAGCTGCACAGATAGTATTTCCACATCAAAGAGCATTAGTAGTAGCTACCTTCCAGACAAATTATAGGAGGTCTGACGTCAAATACTTGCATGACGAAAACCTACCATCTCACTTACATAATATAATATTAAGAGACCCTCTCCAATGAATCTCATGACTTAGGCAAGACAAATAAAATATCTAATAAAACTGATACTGGAGATTAAACCCAATAAAACTCCTAGTTACAAGACAGGCTAAGTTTCTAAATGAAATAGAAATCATGAGGGAAAAAATCATGAGTGGCAAATATTGAGCATCGCGCTTTGTATTGTGAAGAACGATGGATCCACAAAGCTCTGTATAGACTAACAGGAGGTGAATAAAGTCACAAAAAATTATTCTTATCACTGCCAAGGATTGACTGTACTAAGATCGATTCTCTTCAGAATTGGCTAACACCACTGAATTTGCATGATGTAAGACTTGAACTGTGATCTAATTATCACCATTTTGTAAAATCCCTCTCATACATAGTTCGTTCACACAAACTATTAGAATAACCAAACACGTTTTGCTAGGCTGCATATTGTGAAAAAGCATTCAAAAAAATTGAAGAAAGACTAACCTCCACTCTTATACTTGTATAGCTAACTCTTGAAGATCCCCTCGTAAATACAGATGACGCTGATTTTACAGTGAGAGCAGTGTTATCACAAGCACATCATCATCAAAAACATGTGATTACTTACAATAATAAGGCAATGTGTGCTGCAGAAGATGGTATCGTATAATTCAAAAAGAAACGCTGAGTGTCACTTGAGCCCTGAGTAATTTCCATCATTACCCATATGGATATAAATTTACACTCTATATACATCATGCAGCGTTAAAGAGACTGATAAATTTCCAAAATTGAGAAGACCATATAGCAAGATGGCTCCAAGAACTTCAGGAGTACAATTCTATCACCGTGCAACATCCTGGATGGAACCACTGAAATGCTGATGCATTATACCATCTTATTGCTTTCAATTTCTTTCTCCTCGTTAGCTAAGTTAGGTTGATACGAAACAATACTTGAATCGGCCTCCAACTCATCAGCTGAGATGAGATGAAACAAAACAATACTCGCACTGAATTAAATGAATTTTATGTTTAAATTGTGCAATGAAAAACTTCGTTTGTGGAAAATGAGAGTGAGTTTAAGAGCTCTGTCTGCAAAACTTGTGACGATGAACAAATTTTATTGTAACTAATAAGCTGTGAGTACTACTAAACATTTTAAGATAACTTATTTTCAAAGTTCATATTTGAGAATGGAATTTTTATAACTTCAAAACTGAGAATGTATGTTTTATTGAAAACTTTAGGATTGCATGTTCGATTCATGATACTACGTCCAAATATTTTACTTTGTTTTTATGAAACGTAGTGCCCCTATTAAGTAAAAGAAGCCATATCTTAATAAGTTGAAGACTACACTTTTGGAAATAACAGATTAAAGGGTGACATCTAGTGAAACTTTATATGCTTATAAAATAAATCTCCAATTTATAATAAATTATTTGATTCATCACAGTCATTTCTAATTTTATTTGTATAATAAAATATAGAAACAGAGATTAAAGCCATTTATCTTGCATACTGCCTTCATAGAAGATACCTGAAACAATTTCAAGAACTCTTTATAAATAATTAGTGATTACAGTATAAAATCAAAAGGCCATTGAAACAACAGTGTATGTGTGTGTGTGTGTGTGCGCGATATCACAAAAGCATGTTGATTTTAGTGAAAGAAAAAGTGTTCAGTTTTACGTGTTACCGTCTTTCGTAATTTCATCTCCATTCGTTTTTCCTCATTAATTCATTAACATTATTGGCCAGAATGATTTTGGTAAAATTATGTATATTTCCTCAATTTTAAAAAGATATTCTACGGATGTTATAAAAATTGTTAGAAAAAATAGAATAAATATATCAAATGTGCTGCTACCTGTTGTTGAAATATACAATTATTTAAATGCAATCCGTTATGCGTTTTGTCGACACAACATTCCCATTCACAAGAAATTAATAATGAATTGTTACGTCTTAAATATACTAAATAAATGGAAATTGAGCAAATTTTCATTCCATAAATGGAGTTAGAAAGAAAAACTCACCTAGAAATGAGTATTATAAAAAGAAAGATCCTAGCTGAGGAAACGTCAGATCTATACCATCATATTTCTTGGTTGATCATGAACTATTTGTTAGGCTGGGTTCAAGATTCCTACAGAAAACAACAACAACTGTCTATACATTTCTTAAAGGAACTGAGTCAACAAATGTACGTATAGACTCTATTATTGTTGTTTTAATATTCAACAAATTTTCTTTGTTGAAATGCTTCTGCTTTGTTAGATGAATATATTAAAAATATTTGTTTTATTTAAATATTATATTTCGCTTGAATCAGAATTTTTAACAGTAAATATAATTCGATATATGCATATAATAATTTGCCATTAGAAAATTATCGTTTCATGCGTCTAACCAAAAATATATTTAACAGAAAGTAAATCACTAATTAGTTTCTGTATTTTTACATAAATGAAAGTATGATCTGTTGGTATCGCTGGACTATTAATAACAATTCGCGTGAAATTATCGCCATAAAATTTCGATTTCTACATTAGCATAATTAGTATTTTAATAAAATAATGATAAAACTTTTATTGGTTTTGAAATATGCAGCTCCAAAATATAGCGATAAATTCACGTCCTTTGGCGATATATATACCTTTCTTTAGGAGAAAGTGAAAATGGGTTTATAAGGCTTCCGTGAGCACAATACAGCTACATCATTATGCAGCTTTGTGCGTAACAACAAACAACCAAAATGTACAATTTATTACAATACGCTAACCCTGAAATTTCTTTATATTTCATAACAGTAATATTTTCTTGGTTTGTCTCTTACTTGTCGTTACAACAAAATGTTTATGATCACGACTACAATATGACATATTTCAATTTTCCTGGAGTCGAAAGCGCCACCTCACGGACACCAAGCAAACATCTACTTTTATCACCTGGAAACGAAACATCATCTACACATATGCTCTATGCGTATGGATATAAGTTTGTGAGCGTTTTGATTATTTCTAATGTCGACCAATCGTTTATGATATGTAATTCGGATTAAATACTATATATTGCGCCATCTATTGGTTATTGTCTAAAAATGTGATATACGTTTATAAATTTCGGATTTTAACACTAGGAATATTTCGAACATAAAATAATGAACAATTTCCTATTCTAATAATGATGGCATTATAAAAGCTGTAAAAATACCGATCTGTGACAAATATAGTTATAAAAAAACAAGATGGTAAAAAATAGTGATTTAAGAAAATAATTTGCATTTAAGGGTTCATAACGCTAAAATTCGAGGTTCGACTCTTACACTAATATTTAGTTAATGCAGCTAGCTGCGTTATCGGTTTAGACCGAAGAACTTATTTATGTTAACACCCAAGAACACCTGCGAGAAGGATGCCCCCCATGCGGCTCAGTTCTAAGTCTATGGGCTTATAACGCTAAAAATCGGCTTTCGATACTCGCGGTGGTCAGAACACAGATAGCTCATTGTGTAGCTTTGCGCTTAATAACCAACAGACAGAAACAAGAAAAGCATTGTTATTGGTATAACAATGTTAGTGAACATTGTTTTTTAATGCAAATATTAGTTAATACTATTAGTTCTCTTACAAAATTAACAGGAAAAAATAACATCCTTCTTGCTTTGTAACCAGTACAATAAGTATACTTTATATATAAAGTATTTGGCAGGGATATGAGATAGGCTATGAAGGAACTCGACATCATTCACCACAAGCTCTTGTTTGACCGAATGGTGGGAGAATGAAAGATCTTTAAATACTTTCCAGGATTTACTACATAATATTATCATTGTTTTTTTTTTAGTTTAGAGCAAAGCCACATTGGTACATATATTGTGTCCACCGCGGGGAATCAAACCCCAGACTTCATCGTTGTAAGTTCTTAGACTTACCGCTGTCCCATCGAAGGACTAACATTATGAAAGAGAAACTTCCGTTTTTTTTCTTTAAGGTGCAAAAATTTCTACATCCAGGAGGTTAAAAGATGACCTATATAGCATCTTTGAGTTTTATCTCTAAGCTGGTTAACTGTTGTTACTTGAAGGTATCGCAAAATTTCGCTGTTGGTAATTGGTGAAGACAATGCTGTGGAAGATTTACGTATATATAAATTTCAAATCGGGGGATGACGATTATTTCATTTGATGGATGTATGAAAAATCTCGATCTTCGTTTAATATAAAACTGTCAAGCTTTTGTATAATTTATTTGTTACTAGAGTGTTTACAGAAAAAGAGTTTCTAGAATATCTAGTTTAAATTAATCTTGTCACTGAAGTGCGATGTCACGTGAACCAAACTTTTCAAATGTTTGAATAATTGTGAGCCGTAAAATTAGTGTTCGGATAAAGGTTTCTACTTAAGACTTAAACATTCGGAAATGTTTGCACGAGTTTTCATGTTTTATCAGATGTTTGTTTGCTTCAAAATTGTGGACAAAGCTACACAAACCGTCTTGGAGCCTAGTTTCAGGTGGCCGAAATTAAAATGAAGTTTAAGTCTATTGTTGCTTTAATCGAGATAGATAAAAATGACGAAATATACAAATTAAATAGGTAATTTTTACTTTTCTCTGATGCAATTCGGTATATAGTCATTCATTCATTTCATCTCAAAACTAGAAAACTTTCAAGAAGTTTTGCTTCCCTTCCCCTCGAGGTAGATCAGCGGTAAGCTTGAAGACTTTTAACTCTAAATATAGTAGTTCGATACTCGCGCTGGGTCCCATCGCAGATAGCCCATTGTGTAACACTGTGCTTAAACACAAACAAACAAACAAACAAACAAAAGTTCAAGGAGTTTCAACTAATGATAGAGGAAATACAATTGGGTGAAATGGTTTCATTGTCAGTACAGGTCATTCATAGTTACATCTTTTAAAATTGGGTGAAGTGGTTTCATTGTCAGTACAGGTCATTCATAGTTACATCTTTTAAAATTGGGTGAAGTGGTTTCATTGTCAGTACAGGTCATTCATAGTTACATCTTTTAAAATTGGGTGAAGTGGTTTCATTGTCAGTACAGGTCATTCATAGTTACATCTTTTAAAATTGGGTGAAGTGGTTTCATTGTCAGTACAGGTCATTCATAGTTACATCTTTTAAAATTGGGTGAAGTGGTTTCATTGTCAGTACAGGTCATTCATAGTTATATCTTTTAATTGAGTTATGTCTAACGTCTGGTATAAAAAATGTGCAAGTAATTATGCGTGGTGGTTCTTGAAAGAGAAGAACAATGAATATATTGTAGGTTAAACCACTAAAGACAACAAAGTATTAATTACAGATATATATATATATATTAATACATACTATCGTTAATACAACGTTTCGGGCAACGCCGTTCTTCAAATAGCTACACATATCAGAAAAAGGGCGTTGCTCGAAACGTTGTATCAATAACGGTGTATATTAAAATTCATATTGTCTGTAATTAATACCTTGATGTCTTCGAGGATTTAACCTACAACATACTCATTGTATATCCAACGTACGGTTGTACTACCCAACATTATACAGCAGTGTGTTTTAAACAATTATTTGTTGTAGTATATACAAAAATAACCTTCAAAAGTTCATGATATACTTTAGGGCATGTTGCTTTTGTGCAGATGTTAGACAAAAATGTACCAAGTATTTAATTTACCCAAGTCTAACCTCACAACACTGGTTTGTTTTGAATAACATTTAAACCGTGAAACAAGTTTAAAATAGTGTATTCAAATCAATAATAATCGAAGTTTACTCACAATGATACATATATTTACATAAAGTAAAGTATACGTTTGATAAAGAGGGTATGTGACAAGGACAAATGAAACATTATTATGGCCATAACTTAAAACATACTAAAATGTGTAACATGTGTGAAATTGAATTTCCGTTCGTTGCTAAAATCAAAAGTGATCCTGCGAAGAAAAGTGGCACAGCGGTAAGTCTACAGACCTATAACGCTAAAAACCGGGTTTCGATACCCGTGGTGGACACAGCACAAATAACCCTTTGTGTAGCTTTGTGCTTAACTACAAACTAACAAACAATAAACCCCAGCGAGAAAAAACGTTACTACGTGTACCAATACACAAAGAACATCCGACGTGAGTGAAAAGTCTTATTTGTTTGTTTGTTCTTTTTAGCGTAAAGCTACACGTGGAGCTGTTTGCGCTGTGCCCACAGAGGGTTCCTGAAAAGACTGTTTGCTAGTTGAACAGGAAAGGTCTCTTTGATTCTTCTTTTTAATATTAGTCCTTGTCTTATTGTTTTAGCTTTTACCTTTTTATTTGATGGTTTATTTCTATAGCATATAATGTAGCACCTGAATATTCGCTGCCACAACTTTGGTGGCATTTAACAATAAATCAGTAAGTTTAAATAGATATATATAAACTAATAAAACAAAAGTGAATGTATATTTAGAAAAATACAACTTGCTTTCCATTAAACAGAATTAGAAATAGGTTCTGGTATGACCTAATGGTTAGCATGCGAGACTGTGAATCTGAGGTTCCGTGGTCCAAGCTCCGCAGTTTGGGAGCCGAGGGTGCATGATAAGAGTGATAGTCAAATCCCACTATTCTGTCTGACAAGAGGCCAAGAGTTCGCTGCGAGTGGTGTTGACTAGTTGTCTACCCTCTAAATCAATTACTTGAGAATTAGGGACGGCTAGCGTAGCTTTGTACAAAATTGAACAATCAAATTTTTTCTTCATTTGTGTGCTTTGTTTGTATCCCTCTTTACAGCTCCTTTCCTACTCACGACCTGTGAACACCCATAACCGGTTTTGAAACTAACAGAGCGTAACGTTTCGGCTTAGCAACAACAGCTTTTGGAGAGAAAAAAAGACTGAAGACCCTAGTAACAAGCCATCGTATATACAGGACCATGAAGAATGTTACGTACGACCATCTGACCTTTTATTCAAGCATTGTTATAATGGGACGACCCACCCAAGACAGCACAAAATCTAAATTTTTTATTTACATGATAAAATGGCGAGCGTGACAGCATGGATCATTGATCTGTATACTGTATCTAATGGTGTAGACACATAAGGGCCCCTTTTCTTTAGAGAAACAGCTGTTAGTTTAACTTCAGTTATTTACTCTTGATTAATATAAGACATATACAGGCAAAGAATTGATGAAAGTGTGATAACCTGATAAATTTAAATTTGCTATGACCTGATAACTTTAAACTTAGATTTGACCTTCTGTATTTAAGGATGAATACGGCCTGATAGCTTTAAACTTGGATGTTACATGATAGATGTAAAGTTGATTATGAACTGATAACTTAAAACTTGGATGTTTCATGACAGATGTAAAGTTTGCTATGACGTAATAACTTTAAACTTAGATGTGATTTGCTAGATTTAATGTTGAGTATGACCTGATAATTTTAAACTGAGACGTTATGTGATAGATATAAAGTTGAGTATGACCTGATAATTTTAAACTTGGACGTTATGTAAAAGATATAAAGTTGAGTATGACCTGATAATTTTAAACTGAGACGTTATGTGATAGATATAAAGTTGAGTATGACCTGATAATTTTAAACTGAGACGTTATGTGATAGATATAAAGTTGAGTATGACCTGATAATTTTAAACTGAGACGTTATGTGATAGATATAAAGTTGAGTATGACCTGATAATTTTAAACTGAGACGTTATGTGATAGATATAAAGTTGAGTATGACCTCATAATTTTAAACTTGGACGTTATGTAAAAGATATAAAAATTGAGTATGTCCTGATAATTTTAAACTGGGATATAACGTGTTAGATTTAAACTTCAGTTTTTGAGATTTTCTTATGAAGAGGATGTTTTTGTACGAGTAAATTTAGGATGCAACTTTGTGCGACGTCCGTCCGTAGGCAGCTTACCAGGTATTTTAAACAATTTGAAAGCAGTCACTAGAAAATCTCCAATCTCTGATTTATTGACTGAAGAATATGAAAAACACACACACACACAGAATAGTTAGTTCTAATGACCAAAAACAAGATTTGTAAAATGTGTTAATATGTCTGAAATGGTTCATACAAGATTTGTAAAACGTGTTAATATGTTTGAAATGGTTCACACAAGATTTTTAAAATGTGTTAATATGTTTGAAATGGTTCATACAAGATTTTTCAAATGTGTTAATATGTTTGAAATGGTTCATACAAGATTTGTAAGATATGTTAATATGTTTGAAATGGTTCATACAAGATTTGTAAGATATGTTAATATGTTTGAAATGGTTCATACAATATTTATAAAATGTGTTAATATGTTTGAAATGGTTCATACAAGATTTTTACAATGTGTTAATATGTCTGAAATGGTTCATACAAGATTTTTCAAATGTGTTAATATGTTTGAAATGGTTCATACAAGATTTGTAAGATATGTCAATATGTTTGAAATGGTTCATACAAGATTTGTAAGATATGTTAATATGTTTGAAATGGTTCATTGGCGAGTGCAACGAACTCGAACTTCTTTATTTCCTGCAGACTTGATTTTTGTTTGTTTTTTAAAATAATTTTTGAGATTCTGGTTTCTGAATTAGGACATGCTGTTGATGGAGGTCCATCTGCGCAAAGCCGTACCTAATTTTGAATTCACAGATTAGAGAGAACACCGTTAGTACAATTCACCTACCTCATAATATTTTGGATATTCTTGTCTGACCCAATAAAAAGATTTGACCTAGAATCTATAGCGCACTCTCGGCCCCAACATTCAGAACGTGATCTCAAATCGCAATCTGCGGGTCGCGAGTTCGAATCCCATCGTCGAACGTGCTCGACCTTTCAGCCTTTGTGGCTTTATCATGTGGCGGTCAATCCCATGTTTCATTAATAAAAGAAAAGTCCAGGTAGTGGTGGTGTTTAGTTGCCTACTCTCTCGTATATTACTTTTAAGTTTGCGCTATCTGCCTAATAGAATGAAGTACATGTAAATAAACAACTGTAAATGACAGTGTTTATTTTATTCGTTTTAAGGGCAAATTTTATTGTTTTCATTTAAAGAAAATTTTGTCTATCAATAACAAAACTTTCAGATATCTCTGTCATACATTACTGTATTACTCCACACTAGTACCCTATCACACATTACTCCGTTACTCTACACTAGTACCTTATCACACATTACTGTATTACTCTACACTAGTAGCCTATCAAACGTTACCTGATTAAGCCACACTAGTACACTATCACACATTACTGTATAACTCCACAATAGTATCCTATCCCACATACCATATTACTCCACAATAGTATCCAATCCCACATACTACATTACTCCACATTAGTGCCCTGTCGCACATTACTGTATTAATACACATTAGTGCTCTATCACACGATACTGTATTACTGCACACTAGTACCCTCTCACACATTAATGTATTACTCCACACCAGTGCCCTATCACACATTACTCTATTATTCTACATCAGGTCATGTACCAATGGTTGTTTATTTTCGTAATCAGTTTGTTTCTTTGTAATTAAGAACAAAGTTACACAATGGGCTATCTGTGCTCTGCCACCACGGGTATCGAAACCTGGTTTCTAGCGTTGTAAGTCCGCTGACGTACCGCTGTGCCACTGTGGAGGGAAGAAAGTAATAGTGTCATCATCACCAGGTATTCCCAGATGGTTATCCTTCCAAGTACTAACCAGGACCGAAATAAGGTATCTACGGGGATCAGACCAGACCCGGATTTTTACAATGTGGTATGAACGATGGCTTTCGTAATCAGAAGCTATCATCTGTTTATATTAAGTAGTCTATTCTAAATCAATAGCATATCTACCGTTATTAATACATTGACAACTGAGATTAGCTATTCATTTTCAAGTTCACATACCTACCTCCTCATAAATTGAAAAACTTCGCTGGCCCGTGGTTTGACACGGCACTTACATCTCGTACCGAGTCTTTAAGTTCGTCAACATAAATCGTTATCATTTTAGCTATCGACCACGAACAAATAACCGTACTGCTTGTAAAGCGAATTATATCAAATTTAATTTTATTTCGTGTGCTTCAGGTTCCTAGTAAACATGTTATCGACCTAAGATACGTTGTTCTTGATCAGATCTAGAAACTCGCAGTTTCAAATACTTTTGTACTTGTTAATTTTCTTCCTTCATAAAATTGAATTGTTAAATTCCTTCATAAGATGAATATTCTTAAGAATACCCCATTAAATGATGCTTTAGCTGTTGAACAGCTATTGTCGTTTCCTACACGTAAACAAACTTGCACAGTTTGCCTGTCACTTTTTTGGGGGGTCCCTAGGTGGGACAGCGGTAAGTTTACAGACTTACAAAGCTAGAATCTGCAGTTCGATTCCTGCGGTGGATAAAGGATATAGTACAATGTGGCTTCGGTCTAAAACGAACTAACATTTTTTTTTTGGAAATCTAGCATTTATTTTCATTTTTAGAATTGTTAAGGGATCTTTTACTTAGTACACAAGAAATATACAATTCATTTCATATTTGTAAGGTTAATTTATAACAGTATGCAATTTGGTATGCGAGTGAAAAAAATAACATTTTTACACTAAAACATTTCTAGATTCTATCGAGACCTTACTTTCATGAAAATTTATAGGTCTTGCATCATGGTGAGGTCACATGACATGCTTCCTCTAGCAAACAAACATCTAAATTATATATCTTATAACAGTACGTTACACAATCACGTTCCTTATGAGAGAGAAAGTTGATTTCATCAGGTAAATAGTCTAATTAAACCCTCATGACAGATAAAACATGATGAAATATTGTGTTCTTATGGTGTAGAAATAAAAGAAATCGCAGTAACTCACAATAATAAGAAGATTTAATGTCCCGCTTTAACGTAACAAATGTTATTTTTTATAGATCCACAAAGCTTATGATTCATAACTTTTATATTTTTCAAAAAATACCAAAAACTGTTATGAACAATTTCTCTATAGCAACCGTTTTACTTACATAACAGCTCTGACATGGTTTAGAGCAGTAATTTCAGTTTTTACATTCTTGCAGCACATTCCTAAGCCTGGAATATTTCATTTCGAAACAAAATAATTAAGAAACTTTAAAGCACGATAAAGTTATTCCTGTAAATAGAAAGATATGATACAGACATTTTCTTTAAATCTCCGTTTTGTTTTATTTTTTGTGTATTCTATTTCTATTTTTTTTATATCACAAAAAGGTTACACTTGGACTTACGTGGTAGAAATTGTGAGCCTGAAAATGACTGATGTTTTTCCGACTTGTATAGTTTAATATATTAATAACGTCGTTAAGTTCGAAGAAACAGCTCCGTATTTCTTCCTGAAATGTTCTAGACGTCTGCGTGTAAGCATTAAGTGTACAATTTAACCATAGTTGGACTTATTACAAAGAAATGAAGCCACAATATATCCGGACTGCACCCATGTGATAACATCTTCTATTGAAAAACTGCAACACAGGAAAACCCGTTAGTGTTTCACAGTATCTTATTGACTTTTGAGGAGATAAATCTCAAAAATAGATATGTAAAAACTGTATCAAAAAATGTATATGTTGTCGTGTTGTTGCTACACAAAGGGCTATCTGTGCTCTGCCCACCATATCGCAACCCGGTTTCTAGTGGTATAAGTCCGCACATATACCGCTGAAGACTACCACTATAGTTGTATTTATAAAATGGTATTGTAATGTTGTTTTTTCTCTGCCTCGGTGGTTCAGCGGTGATCTTTGGTGTTTATAACATTTAAATTTGTGGTTTGATCCCCGTGGAAGATAGAGAGCAGATAACTCTCTGTTGAACTACATGTGCTGAAGAACAAACAGCTGTTTCTCATAATAAAAACTACTCATCTCACTTGAGTTGTGAAAGACAACTTAGGTTTTACAAAATAGATATAGTGCATTAGGCTTCTAAGTCCGAGATTGTGTTTGTATCTCTATCTTTGGTGAAAAGGAAAAAAGAAAAAAACAAACAACTCTATAATATAATCGTTAAACAGTTGGTCCGCTATGTATTACCGAATGATAAATTAGGCGCGATCCCATATTATTCTTAATTTTAAGTTGAAGCTCTTTTAGCGCCATCTAGTATCGGTTATATCAAAATCTAAAGATATGCTTAGGCAAAATATCAGCAAATATATATATTTTTTTCAATTCACAACCTAACATACCTACTATATTTTAACTTTATACTAGTTCTTAGTATTTGAACATTTAATTACTTACTTTCACTGCCTAAAGTTTTTTTTGATTGGTTGTACCCTCTGGTTTAGACTGCAGTTTCGCCTTATCAGCACAACTTGGGTCAGCAAACCAAAGAAATATAGTTAGGTCCTCTTATAATGGTGATGTGTATAAAATATTGACGTAGTTTTGAGTCACACTAGAGTGATGTAAAAAGGACTCAAACCCGCATGAATATTAAAACTAAGAATCAACTGGAAGAAAGAATTGTATTATCATTTTTGTTCTTTATAACTTTACTATAGCGCAAAGTTACACGATGAACTATCTGTGTTCTTCCCACCACGGGTATCGAAACCCGATTTTTTTTAGTTATAATCTCTCAAATTCGCCGCTGAGCTATCGAGTTGGCTGGAATTGCGTAAATATATTTTAGACGTCTAACTTTGTAATAATATAAGACTCTTGACTGGAAAATTTATTTTTCGTCGAACTCCTGTATAAATAGACAGAAAAGTCTGGGATCACGTATATGCAGAGTAATATGTATTCAGTCTAACAGTTTGTTGTTGTTGTTTTTTGTTTTTTGTAGTTAAAAAATAAAATAAAATTCCAACGCAATACATTCGTATAATGCTGTGCACAGTTCTACCCTTGAAATTGTATTAAGAGCTGTAACATTTGTCGGAGTATTTTGACAAGTTCCAGATTTTTTTTTAGTTAAAGGAACAACATAACAACTTCATTCTTATTAAAATGTTTATTGTGATTTAAAACATGACAGTTTCTGTAAAATACTGCCAAGACAACACTGCTGCACAAAAGAAGGGCTAACAACCATTGTAGGCACCGTTACAAGAAAATTGAAATTCTTAGAAAGTAGTTATGACGAAAGATGAATGTAAGTAAATTTCGTGTATATCATATATCAATTTCACTAATTTTTAGTAGGACTAGAATAAATAACCACAATAAAAAAAAGCAGTGTTTGTCGAAACATAAATTAACCATTGTCGTCCTAAACAGCTTCGAGTACAAAATGCGATAATTGACTAGTTAAAACAATAAAAACAATATATATATCTCACATGCAGAGTAGAAACAAAACTTTGTGTGATAAGATAAAAAGTTTTTGTTAATCTCCATTGTTTATATTATACTAGTTATAACGTGAACAAAAAGTAAACAAAATTGCTGTTTAGACAGCGCTACGGATCACAGTCCTTCCCTCACACACAAAAACAATACTTGAAATTTTACAATGATCAACGTGTGTGTGTGTACAACAATGAAATAAAAAGTTACAGTCGAGAATTTGATCCAAGTCGTATTCAGGAAAATCCGGTCCAGCGGCTGTCATATATATTAGCTTACATATCTGACAGTTTCATTTACACGCATACTTATATACAGTTATGTTTAATGGTGCGTCTACAGGAAGTATTAAGAGAGAAGGCTCGACGAACGGTATAGTTTCTTCTTGTTTAGCATATAGTTTTCACTAATAACTAGAGGTGAGTTTCGGCCGAAACTCTTGAGCAGTCTGGCAGGTATTAAATGTCGTAGACTTAACCAACTACTACAGTCTTGCTTAAGAGTTAATACAACTTCAAAGGTCGCAACGGTGTCTGGATCGCACTTAACCTTACCAATCCGATGACACGTACTCTTTTCTTCGAGATTCACGTACAGAACGCACCCTCTGAGTCCACAAGGCTCCTTTTCTGACATGCGCAGAATATCGTGTACAATCCGCAGTATGAGATCAGATGGAATTAGCACTTCAGCGCACTGCAAGTATTTGTCCTTAGCTTCTTTTAGGCAGCGTTCTACCTTCTGTGAGAGAAGTTGACACTTGTTGTCTAAAGCATCGTCTTCCCGGAGATAAGATAAGAAGTCTTCTATAAAGAAAAACCGAAAATACTTGTACAAAAGAACACATTAAGACCTTCAATAAAGTACACATCTTAGAAATTTTCGTTAATAAATCTATTTCGACAGCTTGTAAAACGAGAGTATAAATTAAATTTTGGTTGATTAAATCTACTAGTGTGTGTGTGTGAGTGTTTTTATAGCAAAGCCACATCAGGCTGTCTGTTGTGTCCACCGAGGGGAATCGAACCCCTGATTTTAGCGTTGTAAATCCGTAGACTTACCGCTGTCCCAACGGGAGAATAAATCTACGAACCCACGAGCAAAAGCAAAGGAGAACAATTTATAATATATCAACCACACAACATCTACTATATCCATTGCCGATGAGGCCTTTCGCCCAATACCAGGGCCCATTAGGGTCGGATGAGACATAAAAGAAAAAGAAGCGTTCTAGGATGTATATTATCCGTTTTCATAAAGAACAACTGTCAGTGTGTGAATCAGATTAAGCAAGCGAATTTTTTAAGACCTAAGCAAATACGGTTTCTAGGTAAAAATTGATAACACAATATTATTAATTTTATTTTGTTTGTCTATTTACCATATTATCATTATTGTTATTATTGTATTTTGAATTAACTTTACTATCGTTGAAAATGATCTGAAGCTAATATTGGACGTCTAGGAAAATATTAATTAACAAACTCACCATGTACTTCATTCAGTGTCATTTTCATCAGATTGATGTTTAAGAAAAATCATTGTTAACTATCTTAACTATGATTTATGTCACACATTTCTAAACGAAATCTGCTCACTAAGTAACATAAAACTGTAAGTAAAATAAACACACACCTTTCGGGTCGACCGAGGATATTGTGGTATCATGGAAACCCGGACTTCTAAGAGCTGGATTCCCGTGAAGACTGTTGATTGTCAAGTTAACTTGCTGATGAATCACATCATCGAAATGATTACTTGTCCAGACAGGCAACTGCTGAGTTTTGTTCAAAACAGCTATACTGTTTGCCATGGCAAAATTTTACTTTCAACTGAGTAAAGTAATGTATGAAAGAAGAGAGGTAGTGAAGCCGAACTACCTTCGACTCTCAGTTCTCATAGAATAATCTCGACTGACACAAAAGCTACCGTAACAGCTGATATTAAAACATCGATAACCATTGCGATCTGAGAGACCAATCAAAATCAAGGGTGTTACAACGTTAGCCAATCAAAGTGTAAGAGTGGCGCCTAGCAACTGAGAACTAGGGAGACGCCGAAGTTCCGCACGTGCAGACCATGGCCTGCTGGTGTAGACGAAGGGCAGCGAGGCGCTTACAACTAAAAGCGTCTGTCACGAGCACTGAAGTGAGCGAGAGCAGTTCAATTGAAATGTGGTACCACTAGATGTTCGAGAAACTTCCAAGCTTTTGACGTGCATCACGCATGAACACAGCTGTTTTTTAAAACTAAATGCAAAAGTTACTATTTTGAACTTAATTTAACGGATTTATAGACTGAAACGTATGAACATGATCTTGTTTGGTAAATTAACTTTAATTTATGTTAATATTTAATTTTTTCCTTTTTACTATGAGTTGATACAATTTTTGACAGACAAAGATTAAAAACGCAAAACAGGGCAATATACTGGCATGTATTTATTTCAAAATAACTTTTTTAAGCATAAACGTGGTATCTTCATTTCAATGTTATGGCTACATTTTGTTTGATAATAAATGTCTCCAAAATGCGTTCCTAATCAAATATTTTTTTTTAAAGAGGGAACTAAAACATATAAATGAAATAAGTAGATATGGACGAAATTACGGTTATATCTACTTAATTTTGGTTTCTGTTTTAATTGATATATCGTTTTTTTTTGTGAAAATGGAAATACATAACTAAATAAAGAGGTGGCGAATCCGCACGTTTTGCAGAATAAAAACAAATCTAGTAAGCAATGAAGAAAATAGGCATGGAAATACAAATGTATTACAATTCCATCTGATTTTGCTTCTAGATAGCAGATTGTATTACATATTTCTACGATAGCACGTCTCTGACCTATCAATTATTTTGTCGAGTTTCTGACGGGATAATGCTTGGAGACGGCTTGAATGGGTAATGAAGAAAAACTTTAATATAAGTTTAACATAACAGCAAATGTACAACGTAAAACATTGTCGAAACGTTGTCCATTTGCTGT
>NW_013668844.1:28535-32628 GCF_000517525.1 Limulus polyphemus
AGACGGTCTAGAAACGTAAAACATTGTACGTAAACGTTGTACCTATTTGTGTTATAGTTAAACTTATATTAAGTTTCTTACGTACCATCAGCCGTCTCAGCATTATTAGTCTAGTCATCGAAATTCTGACGGGATGTCCAAGGCTCGAGCCGCGATATGCCGCTGATCAAGCTCCGAATTTTCAGCTGTTGGGTTATTATAACTCTAACAGCCAGTCTCTAATGGTCGGTTAAAAGTCGCTGAATATATACACGTTTGCTTGCTGCCTGCTTGCCCTTCCTCTGTTCAATAGTTCTATATAATATATTAGGGATAGCAATGCCTGTACCATAAGGCCTCTGATCCCATACTTTAATCCATGTGCCGTTCAATGTAAACACTTACACCTTATGTAATATTTTTGGTTTCTTTTATACCACCCAGTAAAAGAAGAAATATTGTAAACAGATATATAACATTCTGCGAATATTCACGTGATATTACTCACGTACGCATGTGTTACTTTGCAAGGTCGCATGTGCACATTGTGCATGTTGTTGTCTTTTCTTTCTTTCTGTAGATAAAAAAAGATGATCCTTCCGAAAAAGCTTTTCTATGGATCCACAAAAGCTGCCCTTTTTTAAACTTCACAATTTCCAGTTTTCTTCACTGTACATCAAAATATATTTGTTTGTTTGGTTGTTCTGAGATTGTTCATACTGTATCTGAAGACCGTGAATCATGACAATAGCCATTGCAATATAGTTTCTATTTCAAAAGGCTCCGTCATAAGGTTGTCATGTTTAATACACACCACTCATCCCAGAATGCTTTCCATAACCCATTTAGTGTATGACGACAACGGTTTTCGAGAGCCCCTTTTCAACAGTCCGGTTGTACAGGAATCCATTGCGTCCAGTGACCGTTTCATTCTCCAGCTGTTTGAAGTATGTGATGATTGAAAGCGTCTTGAATACACTGTGTACTTTTGCCGCCTGAGACACGTATACGGCTTTTATCATTTTTGTAGTCGTAGACACACACTCCTCCCAAAAGTGATAAATTTTCGATGACAACGCACTATCTATGAAAGGCCAAGCGATGTCAAAATGTAGTTCTCATACATGCCGTTCCACTGTAAATTTATATAAGATGTGGTTGTTACGTGACTTGATAATTTTCATATTCAAAATATTTTTAATACAACATGCTCAACCATCTTTACTTTGATTTAAGTTAGAATCAAATTATGATTACGTTTGCGAGGAAGAAATTGCCCGTCTAAGTTAAAATGTAAATAAAACGCTCAAAGCGGCTGGCAAAAATAAAAAGTTTGCTTTGAAAACTTTAGCGGGAGAAATTCTCTCTACCCCCTCTTATGGCGCCACTATAAATTAGTGGTAGATTAAGAGCGTTGACACAGACATAGCTAAATGCATTTCAGGGTAATTTAATACAAAATATCCAATTATTTCAACGTCTTAGGTATTAAAAACAAAACAGAAAACCGAAACCGAAAGAAGTTTCGAGAAGACGAATATTAACACGAGGCTCGATTCTCTTGATAAACTCATAGGGCATATTCTAATAAACTGTATTCAAGTGAAGACTGAAATTAGGCGGAAGCTTTCGAAGTTAATTTAAATGTTTTTAAAGTTCATCACAACCTACAATTATGTAGTGCTTATTTATTGAATTGATTTTGTTTGTTTTTTACAGCAAAGCCACATTAGCCTATCTTCTGTGTACACCGCAGGGAATCTAACCTTGGATTTTTGTATTGTAGGTCTGTAAACTTATCGCTGATACGCTACTCGAAGGCTATACTTGGACTAGCCGTCCCTATTTTTGAAGTAATATACTAGAGAGAATATGGCTAGTCAACACTACTCACCGCTAACTCTTGGGCTACTCTTTTACCAACGAATAATGGGATTCACTTTCACTTTATAATGCTCCCACTGCTCAAAGGGCGAGCATATTCGATGACTTTATTTGAACTTGCTCTAACCGCTAGGTCGTGTTAGGAAACTATGTAGAGCAGGGATTCTCGAACTGTGGTACTCGTATCACTGGTGGTAGGTGGAGCTAATGTCGGTGGTACACGACACAATTAACGTAAAAAAATAATAAAATTTGTAATAAGCCATACCTCAGCTTTCCACGTACATATACTTACTATTCTCCTCACTTATAGACTCACCCTGTGCTTGACAAAAATGTTACCATATATTCCACAATCGTGCCAGAAAAAAAAAACAGTCGCATCCTTCGCACTAATGGGTAAGTGTTAAAAATATGAATTTTTGTTACTGGGATTTGTATCTTTTTTTTAAAAAAATAGACCTGAGTTTGTAATTAAAAAAAAAATTAACAAAAGTGGTACGTGAGGCTGAAACGTTTGAGAACCACTGATGTAGATCCTCCCTGAGAGTACTGTTTGACATTTCAAGATAAGGATTCAGTTATCAGCACTCGCACTAGAATAATAAAAATAAGATTTATTAGTAGTTTTTGTTACCGTTTTTTTCTTAGTGCAAAGCTACACAGTTAGTTAACTGTGCTCTATCCACTGCGAAGAATCGAATCCCAGATATTTTAGCGTTAAAAGGCAGTAAACTTACCGTTGACACACTAAGGGGCGATTTATCTTAGTTTTTGCTACAATGGTGAAAAGAGATGGGATTAGTTTACAAATTAGATTTATCTTTAAAATCATTGGTTATTTATTGATTTCTTTTAGTTCAGTATTACATTTCATCGCCTTTTCGGAAGTGTATCATCATGTTATGATCTGCCATGTAACACATGAACATTCATGAAGGTTCGTTTTGTTTTTTAGAATAACTTTCGCGTACATGATTTAGGCTGATGCACAGTTATGGTAGACAGAGCACTTCGAAATGTATGTGACTATAAAGCTGTTATCTAAGTTATTCAATGATATTTTTGAAAAGAAATACAAGTTATTTAGGAAAATAGATATGAAAAACTGATTATGTATCTAAAAGCAACGATAATTTTATCAGAGAAATTTGTCATATTTGATATAAACATATTCTTAAAACTTAGCATAAAGACATTTCAAAACGCAGTTTCAGTAATAATGTGTAGTAATATAAGGTTTGACTTCAGGATTTTAAACAAAGCTTCACAGAGTCTATTTGCACATAGCTGTCCTTAATTTTTAATTCACAGACTAGAGGTAAGGCAGCTAGTGAACAACGCCCACCGCCAACTCTTGAGATATATTAAAGCCTGATCGAGCAGTGGGATGTGACTGTTATTCTTTTACAACACCAAAAGCTCCGAAGTGCGAAGCGTGATATTGCAGTAACACACTACGGGCACGCTAGTCACTAGGCCATCCCAGATTCACCTTTATTTTTAAAGCATTGTACATAATATATGTTTACAATATCCGTGACACGGGAGAAAAAACAATATTTCACCATTGTCAGTAGATAGCAAAAATCAATTCTTACAGAAGATTTTAACACTTTGTTCGGCCTTGCTGTAATAAATTCTTTTTTCTTGTTTCAAGATGTCCATCAGTATTTTGTTTGTAAGTTTGTTTGGTTTAGTTCTCTTGATTAACTATAACTGCGGAATAAAGAACACGATTATCTATAATATTATTCGATTTGTCTGGGTTTATATATTTGTATATATAAAAGATAGTAGCATTAATTCTATATAAAATACGTACAGGTGGATACTCCGAACAAGCTGTTTGATCAATGATATTTTAGTATTGTTTTTCTCGCATTTTTACCCTTAGAATTTTATGCTATGATATGTTATAGTGATCTCACACTTTCCAGCAGTCAAGCTATGGGTCACTTTCGACCATAGGCGTAGGGGCTCTATTTTGACAAGGAGGGGAGGGCAAGCAAGTTTTGCCCGAAAATATAAAATTGACCTTAAAATTATGTACTATAAGGTTTTAAAGTCCCTTGAAAAAATAGTTCCAATGACTTCCATGCGGAAGCCTACGGCGCTAAAGAGTTAAAAAGACACAAGTGAAAATGTCACGTATGGGTAGTGTATTTTTGAAAAGGCATAATCAATTTGTATATATAAAAGTTATAGATATGTACGGAGCTTTTGCCCG